>NC_058406.1:89602204-89793276 GCF_002201575.2 Neomonachus schauinslandi | reverse complement strand
CCGGAGCCGGGGCAGCGGCCGCCGCCGCCGCCTCTCGCGGCAGCCCGAGCCGGAGCGCGGCGGCGCGGACCCCGCCCGCCCGCGAGGAGCGGTCGTGCTGCAGCTCGCCTGGGCTGTGGGCGCCCTTTCGGTGTGCAGTTCGCCGCCGCCGCCGCCCGTCTGAGAGCCGGGAGAGGCGAAGCGTGGAGGACTGCCGCTGCCGCCGCTGCTGCCGCTGCCTCAGCGCCACGGGGCCCGAGGCGCCCCCAGCGGCGGCGGCCAGCAGCGCACCGCGAGGCGGAAGCGGGAGGGCGGGCGAGGAAATTCGGGGCGGGCGGGCGCTTCGCCGGGAAACTGACCCACGACGGCAGTTAGAGCGTCACGCCTCTCTGGGGTTAAATAAAGACAAACCCAACCAAAAAGGAGCTTCCTTCTACAGCTTCCTCTCAGCCTTGTTTCAGTTTTTGCTCCGCCTCCTTTCCCCCCTCCCCCTCCAGTGATTTTTTTTTTCTTCTCTTGGGTTTGAGAGTCATGGGTTAATAGGGTTAATCAGAATCTCCACGACGTTATTTTCGTCAAGTCGAAATCCTAAAACTAAAATTTCCTTTAGATACTCTAAATTCACAAGGCTTCTAATGTAAAATGAGGACGAGGCAGGAAAAAGGAAAGGGATTAAAATGTGTTGAGGGTCTGCCAGGTGCCCAGGCACTGCACTGCTCTAGGCGTTTTCTCTTATTTATACTTTAATTCCTGTCTCCCAGGATAAGAGTACAGGAGGGGTTAAAATAATACCTTCCCTTTTAAAATACGGCTGTCCATAACGGAGAACTGAAAAGCCGGAAAATAAAGCCTCCCTAAGATGCATGGCAATTACCTTCCTTCCATAGGCATGTATATGTTGTTACAATATATGTTGCCTACTTGGTTACATAAAGTTAGTTTTTTCAAACTGAATTATTGTCCTTTTAACTCAAGATTCCCTCCCACTAATCTCTGAAAGCGTGTAATTGCAGAGATTCTCATTTCCCAGTTCACTCATTTATTCATGCATTCATTCCTATAAAATAGTTTTTAGTCACCTTAGAATGTCAGTCACTGGCTAGACCCAGTGATCAAAAAAACAAGGACAAAAACCTGCCCTCAAGAATTTTACCATGTAGTGAGAGACATACGTAAATCAGTCATTAAAAACTAAATCTAGCATCAAGTTGTGTTTGTTCAGAATAAAGAAGCAATTTGTCTAGAATTTAGAAGAGGAAGCAATTAGGTGAGGTTAACCTGTGTTCTGAATTTCAGAGAATGTGTAGGATTTGCCTGAGGTGTTCCAGGTGGAAGAAATAGAAGACCCAGAGGCAGAGTTTAGGAGTTGGGCCTGGGGGTTTGGTGGTGGATAAAGCTGGTTGCCCCCCAGGACAGGAAAGGCAGTGGGAAGAGTTAAGGGGACTTCGGGGTTTGTAACTTGGACATATAGGTGCATGTTAATTCCACTGGCTGAGTTTTGGAAGCAGGAGGAGGGCAGGTTGGGAATGAAAGAGTTATTTGAACTGCCTGTGAGATATCCCGGGAGAGTGGGCAGCCTTAGCTCAGGTGAAAGGTTAAGATTAAAAACATGAGGGAATTAGGGTATTCTCTGATGGCTGAAACCCCAAAGGTGGATAAAAATGAGTTACTCTGAAGAATAGTTAATGGGTAGATGGAAGAAGAGGAGTCTGTGAAGGTGCCTGAGAACAGTCAGAGAAAGAGATCAAGAAAGAGAGATGGAAAAGAAAGAAAGAAAAAGAAAGAAAGAAAAAGAGAGATGAGCTGGAAACCAAGAGTTTTAATCATTTAACATTCATAGTTATTAAGAACTACTGTGTGCCAGGCACTATGCTACTATCCTTGGGGCTTGAGATAGAAATGAATAAGACACACAGGGGCTTATAAATGAATGGAGGATAGCATAGATATGCAAACAAATCAATGAGAGAGAGAGACAGATCCATGATCCCCAGACAACAGAGGGAGTTTCCAGAAAGTGCTGCAGAGCATTCCTAGGGGATTTGGACTGAAAAGAATCTATTACATTGAAGAGGTAGGAGGTCATTGGTACTATTGGCAAGAGAAGTCCCCATAAAAAGTGGTGGCAAAGTAAGATTAAAAAGGTCTGGGAAGGGGGCGCCTGGGTGGCTCAGTCATTAAGCATCTGCCTTAGGCTCAGGTCATGGTCCCAGGGTCCTGGGATAGAGCTCCACATTGGGCTCTCTGCTCGGTGGGAAGCCTGCTTCTCCCTCTCCCATTCCCCCTGCTTGTGTTCCCTCTCTCACTGTGTCTCTGTCAAATAAATAAAATCTTTAAAAAAAAAAAAAGGTCTGGGGTGCCTGGGTGGCTCAGTCGGTTAAGCGTCTGCCTTCGGCTCAGGTCATGATCCCAGGGTCCTGGGATCGAGCCCCGCATCGGGCTCCCTGCTCCGCGGGAAGCCTGCTTCTCCCTCTCCCACTCCCCCTGCTTGTGTTCCCTCTCTCGCTGTGTCTCTCTCTGTCAAAGAAATAAATAAAATCTTAAAAAAAAAAAAAAAGGTCTGGGAAGTAAATGGAAGGTAGTAATGAGGAGTGGGTGACTAAAAATTATTTTTTATGATTTTTGCCAGTGAATGAGAAGAGAGGACAGTAGCTAGAGGAGGAGGGCTCAAGCTTTTTCAATAACATTTAGGTACTATCTAAGATTTAGTCAGAGCCTATTAGGTACCAAGCACCTTAATAGGTCCTAGAGATCTGAGCTACAGTCCCTGTTCTATATCTTACAGTCTACCAGAGGACACAAATAAATATGCACGCAGTGGAAGTACAATGTAACACTGAGTTCTATCTGTATGTGATGGTGATTAGAGGCTGCCTGGGGAGCACATACTAACCTCTAACTAGGATAAGTAGGTTTATGGAAGAGTTCCTGGGGTAAGTGACATTCGCACTGATGTCTGAATGATGAGAGTGGGGGGTAGGGAGCAGTTTCCAGGAAAAAGGTACTGCATGTGCAAAAGCTCAGAGGAAGAGAGACCATGCTGCAGGAGGAACTGAAAGTCGTTCAGTCTGGCTGCAACTTACAGTGGGGTGTGGTGACAGGGATACAATAGGCAGCCACTGATGTTTTAATACAGAGGAATGTGAAGGGGCCTGATTTGCATTTTTTAAGATCTCCAGCTAGAGGAACGGAGTCTAATACTCTCTTGTTGATCCATGGTTTGAATGAATTAAAGCCCAGACAAGAAACAGATATCAAACTCAAAGTGTTTAAATGAGGAAAGTTCAATGAAAGGACTCTTTACTGAGGGCAGGGTAAGGGACCCACAGTCTGGTGGGGAGCTGAAAGGAGGGAGGATAAATATCCTGACCTCTCTCACTTCTTGCCTTCTGATCTCCTGCTGGTACCTCCCATGATCCAAAGCCAGAAGGCAAAGGAACCTGGAAGATGCAGTTCATAGAAGATGGGCTCAACCAGTACCTGGCATTAGTGGGTATTCAATAAATGTTTCTTGAAATGATCTCAAGGTGCTAGACATAAGCTAAGACTACTTGTATCGGAGATTTGGTAGTTCTTACAGTCTCCTCTACTATGAGAAGAAAGTATTAAAGGTCTTCAACTAAAAGGAGTGGGCAAAAGAAAAAGTAACCATACCAAACAATTAGAGAATAATTATATAAGTTAAAGTTAGGTTAAGCTACAAATAAAAGAAAACTCAAACAACAGTGGCTTAAATATGACAGAAGCTTATTTCTCTCTTAATTAAAGTCAGGAGGTAAGCAGTGCAAAGCTGGTAGGAGAGCTCCATGATTATCGGGGACCTCAGCTCTGTTTTTCCATCATCCTTAACATGTGCTTTTCACCTTGTGGTCTAAGATGGCTGCGTGAGCTCCAGCACCATTTCTCACTTCCAGCCAGGAAGAAGCTGGAAGGAAGAAAGGTATATTCCCTCCCTTCAAGAACACTTCCTGAAAGATGCAAAGTCTACTTTTACTTAAATTCTATTGGCCGGTGGAATGTGAACAGAAATAATGGCTCCAGTTCCAGGCCTGGCTCACAGAAACTTCCCACCCATGATCTTCCCTCTCTTCTGGTCTCTGCTGGTTGGAATTTGGTGTCAAGGGAAACTTTTGAGGTTACTTGTTGAAGATGACAGAGCCTCTAGAAGCCTGGGTCCCTAGGTGACTGTATGGCAAAGGGTTATTCCCTCGCTCCTCCACCCCTGACCAGGAACACTTAAACTCAACTGTTAGGTGAGCAAGAAACAAATTTTACTGGGACTTTTTGAGGTATGTTTGCCCCAACAGCTAGCATTACCTTAATACAGAAATTTTTACAGAATAGGGTGCTATCATGCAAATCTAAAATTAGGCAGGCAGTAGACAAAAAGGAAACTATTATTAGGAGCTGGAAAATGGAAACCCATGGCAAGACATTTGGTAAAAAAGTTCGTGCAGTATTTCAGAAGGCAAATAAGGTGACTACAAAGCCCATAGCTCTAGAAGGGTTTGGAAAAGGAAATGTTAGTAAGTTAAGTTTACTGGCTACATTTAGCAAGATATTAGAAAGATGAGATGAGCTCATGCAATACTAAGCAGGTATGCAAACATAAATGAAAAGGAATAGAGAGAGTACAAAAACTTGAAGCCTCAAGGGATTGGAAAAACTGACTGCTCTATACTTCAAAGAATAGGAAATAAGATTGAAAGAGCTTTTGAGCAACAAGGCCCTATAAAATTCAGCCATGCCGCAAAGATTAGATTTAGGGTGTGGCCTTCACATTTAAGTCTGCTAGCCCTTTGAGAGGGGGAGAAGTGTTGGGGTGAAAAAGCAAAGAAATAAATTAGGGTTGAGAATTACCTCTAGGAAAGAACTTTAGTGTTACTGGCCTAGGGAACTGACTGGATGCAAACAGATCAGAAGTCTTTCAGTTTTTGAGGGACTGTATGGCTAAAGAAACCATTTGCCTATATTGAAAGCTGTGCTCTTTACAAGGAATTCATGTTTCCTCACACCTACTTCACATGAGGGCTTAGAGGAAAAGCTTTCAGAGGGTAGAGCCGGTGACCACAGAGAACAATATTGCAGAATGTAGAAGCAAGGTTTAGCTTGGGAACCTCCCCCACTGCCAGTTCAGGACCATCATGATGTCTCCAGGCAGAATTGCATCTTTGCAGTGGGCCAGTGTTTCCCTTTTTCCTCCTTACCACCTGCAAGTATTTGCTGCAATACATTTGCTCCATAATTATATACTGGGCCTGATTGGGGAAGATATCTTATTAGGTTATAGGTCACAGTGAGTTTCTCACCCTTGGGACTATTGACACACTGAACCAGACAATTCTTTGTTGTGGGGGGGCTCTCCTGTGCATTGTACAATGTTTGGCAGCATCCCTGGTCTCAAACCCCTAGATGCCCCCTCCTTCCCAGTTGGGACAATAAAAAAACACCTCCAGACCTTGCCTAATATTCCCTAGGGGACAAAGTCACCCCTGGTTGAGAATCACCAGATCACAAGATAATACGGAGTTGTATCCAGATCTGATGGAGAAGCTTGTGTAGTTACTGGAGATCCTGTATTTTCAACTTGATGAAGTGACTGAGTGAGATCTTAGGTTATTTCCCTTGGAGAGGGACAGAGCATACCATTTCAGAAGAAGGGTGAAACATATATATATATATATATATGTAAGTTTATTTAGTTTTTTTGGTAATCTCTATATCCATCGTGGGGCTTGAATTCATTACCTTGAGATCTAGAGTCTCATGCACTTCTGGGGTGTCTGGGTGGCTCAGTTGGTTAAACGTCCAACTCTTGATTTCTGCTCAGGTCCTGATCTCAGGGTCCTGGGATTGAGCCCCTCATCAGGCTCACCTTGGAGTCTGCTTGTCCTTCGCCCTCTTCTCCTCCCCCCTCTCTCTCTCTTAAATTAAAAAAAAAAAAGGTGTCATGCTCTTTTTTTTTAATATTTTATTTATTTATTCATGAAAGTCAGAGAGAGAGAGAGGCAGAGGGAGAAGCAGGCTCCCCGCTAGGCCTGATGCGGGACTCGATCCCAGGACCCTGGGATCATGACCGGAGCCGAAGGCAGACGCTTAACCGTCTGAGCCACACAGGCGCCCCTGGTCTCATGCTCTTCTGACTGAGTCATCCAGGCGCCCCAAGTAAAATAGATACTTGATGACCAAATGGATGGACTATGGTATAGAGTGCTAGGTCATCACTAAACATGTTTTCTCTTCTTCCTGAGTACACAGATGATATTTTCCAGTCTCTTTTGCATGACTGAGTTCCACCCAATTGAATGTGTGCAACTTCCAGGCCTGGTCCATAAAAACCTCCTGCATGTGCTTCTTTCATTCTTTCCTCATCTAATGTCTGGATGTTGATGTCAATTTGGCCTTAGAAGCTGGGTGCTGAAGATGAGAAGGCCTCCATCAGCCTGGGTCTTTCTATCAGCTGCTTATAGCAGAGCCCCTCATCCATTCTCCCAACCTCCTGACCAGAATACTGGTCTGTGAGATGACTGAGAAATTAGCATTAATATTGTGGGTATGATTTTTAAAAATTACTTTTAAAGATTATGGTAAAATACATATAAAACTTACCATTTAACCAGGGCGCCTGGGTGGCTCAGACGGTTAAGTGTCTACCTTCGGCTCGGGTCATGATCCCAGGGTCCTGGGATCGAGCCCCGCATTGGGCTCCCTGCTCAGTGGGGAGCCTGCTTCTTCCTCTCCCTCTGCCTCTGCCTGCCACTCCCCCCTGCTTGTACTCTCTCTGTCAAATAAAAATTAAAAAATCTTTAGAAAAAAAACCAAACTTACCATTTAACCATATTTTTATTTATTTTTAATTTTTTATTATTATGTTCAATTAGCCAACATATAGTACATCATTAGTTTTTGATGTATTGTTCAACAATTCATTAGTTGTGTATAACACCCAGCGCTAATCACCACATGTGCCCTCCTTAATACCCATCACCTGGTTACCCCATCCCCCTACCCCCTCCCTTCTGTAACCCTCAGTTTGTTTCCTGGAGTCCAGAGTCTCTCACGGTTTGTCTCCCTCTCTGATTTCTTCCCATTCAGTTTTCCCTCCCTTCCCCTTTGGTCCTCTGCGCAACCCAGCAATTGCACTACTAGGTATTTATACCAAAGACACAGATGTAGTGAAAAGAAGGGGTACGTGCACCTCAGTGTTCATAGCAGCAATGTCCACAATAGCCAAACTGTGGAAGGAGCCGAGATGTCCTTCAACAGATGAAAGGATAAAGAAGATGTGGTTCATATATACAATGGAATATTACTCAGCCATCAGAAAGGATTAATACCCACCATTTGCACCATTTAATCATGACCCAAGCCGAAGTGTGCAATTCAGTGGTATGAAGTTTATTCACATTGTTGTGCAACCATCACCATCATCCATCTGTAGGACTTCTTTTATCATCCACTGAAACTCTTTATGCATGAAACTATAACTCCTGATTTCCCGCTCCCCCCCAGACCCTGGACACCACCATTCTATTTTCTATCTCTATGAATATGACTACTCTTGGTATCTCATATGAACGGAATCATACAATACCTGTCATTCTGTGAGTGGCTTATTTTGCTTAAGCATTTAATTTTTAAAGCCACTGAAATTTGGGATGTGTTTATTGTACCAGCTATAATTACACAACTCTGTGGCTAGAAGAGAGTAGATCCTCAAACATTTGCTGAATAAATGAACATTCAATTATTGTCATTAACTTGAAACATTTGTTTAGGACATTATGTTATATTTAATTTGTAAATTCATGTTGTTTTATAGTTATAGGATCTCTAATTTTATGTTTAATATAGATTTAAGAAACCTTGTAATTACAATAATTTAAATTAACTTTGGGAGTCCATAACATTTTTTTTCCTATACATTGTTCATTTGGGGGGAGATACTGCTATACTGTGTTGTTTGGAAAAAGCATATATTCTAAAAATGTTAAATCAAATACTTGCCTTAATTTTCCATTGCCCAAAACAAAACTAGAGTTATTAAGGAATGATTATAGGAGAATGACATAGGAGTTTGAATAATAACATTCCTAGCCAAGCAAAAGCTATTTAACTTCACATCAAAGGAAATATGGTAGTAAAAACATACCCTCTTTCTTTGGTCCTGTGGTTAAATAAGGACATCACTGATACCTAAGCACTGATATTTAGTTGTCTTAAATACTAGTTTGCCTGATGGAAGAATGAAGGCTTTCAAAGAAAGAACTAGATTACTTTCTGAGGTGCCTCCATTAACTCTAAACTTGATTTCTTTCATCACTTTCTTTTTACCTTTTTTCAAATTTCTGTAGAAAGATGGCAAATTGCCTTTGTGGCTCTTAAAAACACACACTAAATTGTACACTTTTCTATCTGAAACCACAACATTTAGTCAACAACTTCTTTCCAGTCAGGGCATAACTACAGTGGATTATGACAGGTTCTTTCGCTGAGCAAGTGTTATAGTCTAAATGCCCTAGACTGATAGCATTTGGGGGATCCTTAAACCCTGATTTGGTCCTTTCTTCCCTTGCCTCCTTCATAATCCAATATTAAGGTAGCTATGGGAATAATTACTTCTTCATCTCTTTATAATTATTCTTATCAGGCAGAACTAGATTTCTCTTTCCAGAGAACAGTAAATGATAATTTCATAACTAAATACATTATAGAAGTAGTAGAAAATAAGGCTCTTTCTCTAAGAGCGTTTTAGAAATTACTGATGCTCTCAAAAAAAAAAAAAAAAGCTGAGAAAATCTTTTAAGAATTCACACCAAACCAATCTTGAATCCCAAATCTGAACAAACCTTATTAATTTGTTGATTTTGATTCAAATATTTTTTTCAATTTAGTAAACCAAAGAGGAATGCTTTAAAGAAACTAAACTAAAAAAGCAACCATTAAATCAGAACCTATTTCATGCATTTTCTAATTAAATTGGCAGAAGGCCAGGATACTATAATATTTTGTTTAGCTAGGCACCTGGAAAACATTTTTTATTTAGAAGTTTTTGTTTATTTGTTTGAGAGAGAGAGACAGCACAAGCAGGGTGAGAGTCAGAGGGAGAAGCAGACTCTCCATTGAGCAGGGAGCCTGATGTGGGACTCGATCCCGGGACTCCAGGATCATGACCTGAGCCAAAGGCAGATGCTTAAGGGCTGAGTCATCCAGGTGCCCCTGGAAAACACTTTTAAAATTAGCATTATTTTCTACTTTTACAGCTGAGGTACAGAGCTTCTAGGCACATTTTTTTTAATCTGTCATATTTTTCCTGTTTATAAAACATGTAAATTGATCAATTGCAATAGAAAAATAAAATATCTTCTATGGCAATCATAAGACAAAGACCATGGCTTCCATAATATCACCAGCTCTAAGTTAGGGCTACATACAATTTGAGCTCTGAAATGAATCAGTTACGATTTAACAATGATGGACATTGATTTAGGAGTTCCAGGTTTTAATCCCAGTTCTGCTTTTGCTGATTTGGTTCTGAGCAGGTGACACCTTCCCTGAGCTCATATTCTTCGGCAAAATGAAGGAAATAGTCTAGACCAGCACTGTCCAATAGAACTTTCTGCACTGATGGAAATAGTCTCTGCTCCGTTCAATAGTGTAGTCACTAGCCACATGTGGCTATTGAACACTTCAGATGTGGCTTGTATGATTAAAGAATTGAATTTTAAATTATATTTCATTCTAATTAATTTAAATAGTCACATGTTCTTAATGGTTACCATATTGGACAGCAGAGTTCTAGTCTCACTCTCACTCAGCAAACATTTGAGTACTTACAACTTGCCAAGCATCTGGCTACATGTGAGTCATCACAATGTCTTTGCATCCAAGGGGTTAACATGGAGAAAAGCTAAATAAATACTTGCTAATTCATGTGCTTTAATAAACATACGCAAAAAGCATAGAAGAGAGAGTAATTACCAGAAGGTGAATCATCTCTAAGATCCTCTCTAGTTCTAAAATTATATGAATTAAACTCAACAAATATTTACTGAGCACCTATTTTCTGTCGGGCTCATTCTTGGCTTGATTTCTGAATACAGCATTTCCACTCAGAGATAGTAGCAAATGAATACTATCAGCACTCTTATTTTGTAGATTCATTCATTCAATATTTAGGAGTGTTTCTTTATGTACCAAACACTTTGCTAGACATGTATGAAAAAAATGAATTCAATGACGTTTTATTTATTTATTTATTTATTATTTTTATTTTTTTAAAGATTTTATTTATTTGCGAGAGAGAGAATGAGAGACAGAGAGCATGAGAGGGAGGAGGGTCAGAGGGAGAAGCAGACTCCCTGCTGAGCAGGGAGCCCGATGTGGGATTCGATCCCGGGACTCCAGGATCATGACCTGAGCCGAAGGCAGTCGCTTAACCAACTGAGCCACCCAGGCGCCCCTCAGGTCATATTTTGAATCGATAGTGTTTTAAGTGTTACTTCAACTACTTAGAGATAAGTCAGCAGCATTGGCTAGTATTACTAATAAAAAAGGTGGAAATGAAAGAAGTAGGCATGTTTGTCCATTAAAAACTACAGATAAATTTTGCAATAGAATATATCAGAATAAATACTTTGAGGAGATATTCCTTTGAAAAGATTATTTTATGGTGAACAGACACATGAAAAAATGCTCGACATCATTCATCATCAGGGAAATACAAATCAAAATCACAATGAGATACCACCTCACACCAGTCAGAATGGCTAAAATTAACAAAACAGGAAACAACAGATGTTGGCGAGGATGTGGAGAAAGGGGAAGCCTCTTACACTGTTGGTGGGAATGCAAATTGGTACAGCTACTCCAGAAAACATTATGGGGATTCATCAAAAAGTTAAAAATAGAGCTACCCCATGACCCAGCAATTGCACTACTAGGTATTTATCCAAAAGATACAAAAGTACTGATTCAAAGGGGCACATGTACCCCATGTTTATAGCAGCATTATCAACAATAGCTAAACTATGCAAAGAGCTCAAATGTCCATTGACTGATGAATGGATGAAGATGTGGTATATATACAATGTAATATTACTTAGCCTTCAAAAAGAATGAAGTTTTGCCATTTGCAACTATGTGGATGGAGCTAGAGTGTATTATGCTAAGTGAAATAAATCAGTCCTAGAAAGACAAATACTGTATGATTTCACTCATATGTGGAATTTAAGAAACAAAACAGATGAATATAGGGGAAGTGAAGGAAAAATAAAATAAGATAAAAACAGAGAGGGAGGCAAACCATAAGAAACTCTTAACTATAGAGAACAAACTGAGGGTTCCTGGAGGGTAGGTGGATGGGGGAATGGGTTAAATGGGTCATGGGTATTAAGGAGGGCATTTGTTGGGGTAAGCACTGGGTGTTATATATAAGGGATGAATCACTAAATTCTGCTCTTGAAACTAATACTATACTATATGTTAACTAACTTGAATTTAAATAAAATCTTGGAAGAAAAATAAAGATTATTTTATATTGTTATCTAAATATATTCATTCCTTTCCAATGTTCTTTTTTCTTTTTATTGCTATTTAGCTACAGTATCAAGTCCTGTATTTTTCTATGCATTAGATTATGTCTTCTTTACATAAAACTTTTACTTGCTTTAAATGCCTCTTAGTTATTGGATATGTACCCATTTATTTCTTTAACTATTATTTATTTAGTTGACCAGTATGCAATTATTCAATTAGAGGGATAAAAAGCAAGTAAGAATTCAATCTTCTTCTTTTTCTTTCTTTCTTTTTTTTTTTAAAAGATTTTATTTAATTATTTGACAGAGAGACACAGTGAGAGAGGGAACACAAGCAGGGGGAGTGGGAGAGGGAGAAGCAGGCTTCCGCCGAGCAGGGAGCCCGATGCGGGGCTCGATCCCAAGGACCCTGGGATCATGACCTAAGCCAAAAGCAGATGCTTAACAACTGAGCCACCCAGGCGCCCCTTTTCTTTTTCTTTTAAGATTTATTTATTTATTTTAGAGATAAAAAGAGAGAGAGAGAGTGGGGGGAGGGGCAGAGGGAGAGAGAGAATCTCAAGCAGACGCCCCCTCCCCGCGGAGTGCAGAGCCCCATGCAAGGCACCACCCCACAACCCTGAGATCACGACCTGAGCCAAAATCAAGAGTCGGATGCCTAACTGACTGAGCCACACAGGTGCCCCAAGTGTTGAATCTTCTAAAGGAGTTGAGGGTAGGGAAAATAAAACAGAAGAAAGTTGAAAAAGAGGTATTTACGTAACTACCAGAGTACTTCAGGGGAGGAAGCAATTACTTCCAGATGAGACATTAAGAGAAGATTTTGTGGAGGATGTGGTATTGAGCTAGACCTTGAGCCCTGAAGGAAGCGTAGGTTCTGCCAATGCAGAGAAGGAAGGAAAGGCCACTTCCGTCTTGAGCCAGGGCAGAGAGGCAGGAAAGCATGAAGTTAGGGAGAGGAGTCAGAGTTGAAACAAAGGAAAAAATAGCTAGGAAAAGGAGTAGAGGAAAACCAGGCTGGAATCATAGATTGTGGCCAGAACCTGGTTTTAGATGCTAGGCTGGGTAGTCTAGACTTTATTTTGTAGATTGTGAAGCATTTAAGCAAGGGAATGAGAAATCAGAGATGTTTGCTGGGAACATTGTCCTGACAGAAGTATTTAAGATTATACATTGGGCTAGGGAGAGGCTAATGGAGGGGCCAGTCAGAAGGTTAGTTACTATAGCAGTGCAGACCATAGGCTCTGAATTGGGATATTAGCAGGGGCATTAGAGAGAGAGGACTCAGGAGAGGTTATTGTAAAACTAGAATCAATAGGTCTTGGAAACCTATTGCATATGGTGATGGAATAAGGGGAGCAAGTAAAAAAAAAGTTACTCCAGTATTATGGGTCTCTATGACAAAGAGGATGGTGGTATTTCAAGCTAATTTAGGGAATGCAGGAGGAGAAACAGATTAAGATCGATCTAGAAAATATGCTCTTGTAAGGAAGAAATATATTTATACTATATTCTGGAAATATGTATATATATTCAATTGAAGATTGAACTGAAGCCAGTGATGAAAATGGGAAGTGCATTAGGGGACATCTTGAATTTTGCTCTATGATAATAATGAGTGTCCAGATTATTTATATTCAATGTTGTCTCCTTCATTATTTAAGTATATTTATGTTCTCAGACTGATAAATTGGACAAATGCCTCTTATAACCTTAACCTGACCTTCTTGGTTAGCCAAGTGTCTGAGGTATATAGATTTTTTTACTGCATTCAAAATCTTTAACAAAGGAGATTCTTAAAATAACACAAAAGATCTTTATCTTCAACAACAACAACATAAGTGCCCATCCATGGATGGGCTTGACTTAAGCTTTTAGCTTACATGTTCTTTGAATACTTAAACTCAGGGGCTTTCTAGATTAAGTCTGGTGTGGTTAATATAGTTCAAATAAACAGCCCAGGGACAGGTACTGTCATTATCATGACTAATGCAATCAAACATAATTTCCCAGTTGGAAAGCATAATTTTTATTTGTATAATTTTTCTAAGAAAAATTATTCAGGTTTCAGTAGAATTGGTTAAGATAAAGTTTTTTTTTTTTTAAAGGGTTAAATAATTGCTTTACTAGAGTACTTTCTAACTAGGTAGATAGGGATGATCTGTTAAAGTGCGTCCATTTATAACACAAAATGTTCTAAGCAGGACCTTCCTCCATATCTGTGGTTTTTAATTTTCAATGTGAAAAGAACTATAGTAGGACTATGCAGTAAGCTTACTATTTATTCTGATACCTTTAATGCCATATTTAACTTCACAAGTTTTACATTCTCCTTCGAATCTTAAGAGCTATCTTTATAAAAAGCTATTTTTGTTGTTGTTTGAGGGAGAGGAAGGCCAAGACTGAAGGTACGCTGAGACACGCAGTATCATTTCCTCTGGCATGCTTCAGAATCCTAGCTAAGAACAGATAGGAGGTTGCTTTGTGGGAACAAGAAGACTGCTACATGCTTGATAAATCAGTTTGGCCAAAGAAGATTGTAGCATAATCTCATCCTGATGGTTTTACTACGAAGCAAAAAAAAAAAAGCAAAATAATAACGTGATGATAAAAAAAATAAAATAAAATAAATTCTTCCAGTGACATGTAGGAAAGAAAACTGAGGTAGATGCATAAATGAATTTAAAAGCACGTTTTATCAAAATTATTCAGTGATTTGCTTCAATTTTTGGCTTTATTTTTAGTGCAGACTTGATTTCTTAGCATGTATTTTACTTCATCACACATGTTCATTTGTGGAAATCTTTGCTGGGGCCTTGCACTAATGTGATAAGCCGGGGCTAGATCAAGAGGGATGTTGCTGCCTCCCAGATAGTTATTAGTAAAAGGGGGATATTGTGGTTTTGTGGTACAGAAGGGGCAAGGGCATGAGGAAAGGTATCCCATCTGTCCTTGTTGATTAGAGTGACATTTTGTATTGAAGGATACAGATGTGCTTTGACTTAACACTGTAAATGTGTTCCTGTAAAGTTGTGTATAAGCTGATTCTTTCGTTGTTGTTAATCAAATCTGAATGTCTATGCTGTATTTTCAGAATTCTTTTACTTTCATTTCTGATTGATCTTTAATTGGCAGAGGTTTCTAAGACTTTAATTCTAAATTTCTCTGAGACTTAAAAGGGCTAAAACTGAAGGGGCTGAGAGGCTAGCTGAGATTTAGAAGTTTCCCATGGAAAAATTTTTCAACGCGTCGTGAGTCTTCCCCACACCTATTGAGACTTGTGGTACAGGTGTTTTTACTTCACCTCAGGCGTAGTGAGGAAGGCTTTAAGTGGACAAGATGGAGAGTTTGACTTGGATCCCCTGGATTCCATGGAACACAGAAATACTTGGAACACAGAATGAAGAACTGCATTTGGAAAGTAACTATAATCCTTTCATTGGCATCTTAAAGGTATGAAGCCCTTGGTAGGAGTATGTGCCTGAGTTATTTAAAACGGGATCATGTCCAAGAGGCCTTCTGCCTAAACCAGACAACCTTAGCAGAAAGAGGCTACAGATATGCCATGAGAGGCTGAAGGTGAGGCTGGGGCTGGGGTTCCTGCATAAGTGTCCAGTTCAGGTAGAGGTTTTGCCTACTTTAAGGAAGCTATAGTCAAGGGAACTCACAGGAGGATATCCAAGGTGCTCATAAAACCAACTCTGAGAGCCAGAATCAACTTTAAACACCTGCCATGGCCAGAGTATACCAGAGCTGGATTACATGTGTGCCTGTCAAACAAGACCTACCCCTTATCTCTCTTCCTTCCTTGGCCCCTCCACCCCTGGCTGACCAAAGGCCAGCTGAGATAATGAAGATTCGCTGATCTTCACTGCAGAGGCCTCCGGCCCGAGTAGTTTGGGGGGGTAGTAGGAGGAAGCATTAACTGCAATATAGTTCAGTGTTTTAACTAAGACACTGGACTGAGCATTTTTATTATTGAACTGAGACTACTTTGTGACTAATAAGAAGAATTTTGATTAACTGAGCGTACCAAAAAAGTTAAGGGACTTTCCCTAGGCATTAGGAAAGAACCTTTCTGCAGAGCTGATTTGATCAGGCTTTTGGGAAGAAAAGAAGAAAGTTGTTTTCTGTTCTCCCCTTAAGAGAGTTTCTGGTCCTGGGTAAAGTTTACTTGTTTTGAATAATCACACTGGCTGCTGAGTGGATATCAGACCAGAGGCTGACAGGTGTGAATGCAGAGGGCGAGTTAGGAGGTGATTGTTGGCTTCTCCACCTCCTTAGTTGTGGGACTTTGGGCAAGTCACTGAACTCTTCTGTGCATCAGTTCCCCCATCTTAGAGTGGTAAGGTACCAGAACACTTTACGGGGTTGTCAAGAGGAATCAATGAACTAACATTAAAGTGTTTAGAGGAGTGCTTGACCCAAAGTAAGTATTAGGAAGTATTTGTTGCTATTTTTACTTTAAGAATTATTGTTGTAGCAGCCCAAATGAGAGATATCAATGACTTGGAATATCTTTAACTAGAGAGCATGAAAGGTTTATGATATATTTTATTTTTTAAAAGATTTTATTTATTTATTAGAGAGAGTGAGAGAGAGCACAAGCAGGGGGAGGGGCAGAGGGAGAGGGAGAAGCAGATTCCCCGCTGAGCAGGGAGCTGGACTCAGAGCTTGATCCCAGTACCCTGGGATCATGACCTGAACCAAAAGCAGATCCGTAACCAACCGAGCCACCCAGGTGCCCATGATATATTTTAAAATTATAGTCAATAGGACTTTGTAGAGGATGATTGGATATGGGGAATAAAGTAGAGGGAGAGGGCAAGAATTACTCCCAAGTTTCCAGCTTGGACATCTGCATGGAATTGAGATTATTGAGATTGAGAAGGACAGGAATTGTATACACACTTAATAAAGATTCCTGGCTGCTGATGCTTTTTAAAGTCTGCATTTTAATAGCACTGAATGATTTGGGCACCACAGTAGTTTTTCTGAAATTGAAAATGCTCTAAAACAAAATCACCTTCTGACCCTTGCCCCACCATTTTAGAAAATGGGGCAGGGTGGAATTGTGTGATAACACGGTTTTTCTTTCAAGAACCAAGAATGACCTCAACGGGCAATCAATCTTTGTAAAATAAATGTCAGAAAAAATGGCATAATATTAACAATTCTAAAACTAGCATTGTTATCTTTGATAGATGTCCTCCAAAATTTAATTGTTCTGTTTAATAAACTCAATAAACTACATAATAAACTTAACCTAGTGTGGGCAGCAATATAGTTTTCAGATCTTCTTTTTCAAAAGCACACACACAAATGCACAGATAAAATTTTAGCACTTACTGGTTTAAGTGACTTTAATGGTTTGTCACCTACCTTTGCTGTAGGTAATCTTTATAGGCAGGGTAACGGCTTTCCCATCCTAGTGATATACTGTGGAGATAAAGGAAACTTTTGTTCTTTGGTATTAACTGGTACTGTGTTCTTCTCCACCCTGTGGTGATAAGATCAGTGTTGAGAACCAGAATTTCTCTTCTGCCTGAGGTCTTGCTGATAGTGTCTTTATCAACCTCTCCAGCCTTTCTAGGAATTGGAAGAACATTGCTATCAGATGCCAGGGTTGACCAATGAATGGCTAAGGGCTTTTAGTCCCAGCCTTTGTGGGTTTTTTCTTGTTTGTTTGTTTTTGTTTTTTTGGGTTTTTTTTTAAGCTTTGATTCTTATTTTATGAGTTAAATCATTATGAACATTTTGTATATTTATGCTCAAATGTTTCGAATAGAGCTCTAACAAGGTAAGATAAATGATGGATATAAGCTAGCCACTCTTTTCTCTCCTCTTAACGTAGCATGTTAGCTAATTTTGCAGTCCTATTCAGGTATTAGGGCCTGAATAGGCCTTTGTGTTTTGTAGAACCCCGTGTAGATAAGCATAGCCCCTCATTATCAGAACGTTCCTCCCAGTTCTTGACAGCACTGCGAAAGAAGATTCTGTGAGAAGAAGCAGGTTGTTCCCTGAGTCCTTGGTGTCTAATGTTACACCATTGGCCTGGGCTGGGGCCTCATCTTGGTTTAACGATTACAGTATTCCTGTTGTAACAAACATTCTTTTAGGTAAAAGTACTAAATCTCCTGTTTAGTGACAGATGTTTGGTTTGGCATTTTACTTTTGTTTTTGGCAAACTCATAAAGAGGCAAAGCCAACTCACATGATCTAGAAAGGAGAAAATGAAGTCAAATTCTAAAATACTAGACTAATTCTTTAGCAGGTTGATATGAGAGGAGGCCTTTGCTTTCAAATAGAGACTCTTTCAGGTAATAGAGGAAAATTTTGAAATCATACAGATATATAGGAAGTTAAAGTGCTTAAATCCAAATATTTAATGTTATTTCATCTCATTTTATTTTTTTAAAGATTTTACTTATTTATTTGAGAGAGAGAGAGAAGAAGAGAGAGAGAGAATCTGAAGCAGACTCTGTGCTGAGTGCAGAGCTGGGCAGGGGGTTCAATCCCACAACCTCGAGATCCTGACCTAAGCCGAAACCAAGAGTCGGTCACTCAACAGACTGAGCCACCCAGGCGACCCCATTTTACTTTTTACAGCCATCGTGATCAACTGGAAGCAACTGCTCTGAAAATTCCCAAGGTCAACAACATCTTGGCCTTAATGAGATGGTGCTTTGGGAACCTACTGGATATTTGTTTCCGTGCTAGAGGAAAACTAGATCTGTTTAATACTTTTTCTTCTTTTTAATTTATTTCCCTCCAATTTTTATCAAAGTCGTACATGTACGTGACAAAAATAATACAGAACTGAGGAATTTATACTGAAAAACAACAGCTCTCTGTCCCTACTTCTCAGTCTTCCTTTCCAGAGGCAAATAAATAAGCTTCCTTCATTTGGTAAAAAGATTAAAATTATTTTTACTAATTACTGATTTTATTCCTTTAAACTATCTCCTAAGAAGTTATAACTGCAAGTAATCTGGTCTGTATTCTTCAAATCTTCGTTTCTATGCTTATAATAAACATAGATACACGCATGGAGGCACCACTACTTTTAATAACCTTTTCTTTTGAGTGGTCCATGAATTACCTCTCAACTTCCAGTTATATGCTGTTGCTGCCATTTCATGACTTTTCAACTTAAAAGACATTATCTATTCACTGCCTGTAATAAAAACAAAGATTCAACTGTCCTTTCTTGAATTTTGATGGATATTATAGTTTTATTATCGGTTGCTTTTATATTTCTAAATAATATACTTAAACCTCTAGGTTTTGTTTCAACAGCCTTATATAATATCTCTTGATGCTTAAACTATATTTATTCATTTAATGATTATTTACTGAGTATCTGCTATGATGGTAGGCACTATTCTAAATGTTCAATGATCAAAATAAAGATCCCAGCCTCATTGGCCTGTACATTCTGGTGGGGGAAGGGATGTTGAGACACATAAATTATATAGTAGACATTGACATGTTTAATGGGAAAAAAAAGTAGAATAAGGGTAGGAGGAATCAGGAATCAGGGAAGTGGGAGTAACAATTTTAAATGGTGGTCAGATTTGGCCTCAATGAGAAGTAATGTTTGAGCAAAGACTTAAAGGCAGGGAGGGAGTTATCCTCGTGAATATCTTAGGGAAGAGAGTTCAGGCAGAGGAAAGAGCAAAGGCCTCAAAGCAGGAGTGTGCCTGGCACATTCAGGGATTGGCAAGGAGGCTAGTATGGCTGGATCGGAGTGAGCCAAGGGCCCTGTGGTGGATGACGAGGTCAGAGAGATAACAGAGGGTGAGTTGACGTAGGGCCATAGGGGCCAATATAAGGATTTTTCACTTTTGCTCTGGGTGCAATGGCAAGCCATTGAAAGGTTTTGAGCAGAGAATAACATGGTCTGACTTGTATTTAGAAGGATTTATATAGCTTCCAGGGGGCGGCGCCTGGGTGGTTCAGTTGGTTAAGCATCTGACTCTTAATCAGGTCATGATCCCAGAGTCAGGAGACTGAGTCCTGCTTCTGGCTACACACTCAGCTCAGAGTACTTATCCTTCTGCCTCTGCTCCTCCCCTTGCTCTCTCTCTCTCATAAATAAATAAGTAAAATCTTGAAAAAAAGGAAAGATTAAATATAGCTGCCATGTTGAGAATAAGTATAGGAAGGCATTGGTGGAAGCAGGGGGATGGATTGGGAGGCTATTACAGTAACCCAGACAGAGATAAAGGTAGTTCTGAGCAGGGGGTACTTGTGGAGATGGTGAGAAGTAGTCACATTCTAGATAGACTTTGATGAAACTATCAGCTCTTCTCCCCTTTCTTCTACCTTCTACCCTTCTACCTACCATATTCTGTCCATACTTTTGTTTTTACATTTTCAAGGTCAATGCCAAGCTCATTCTTTATTGTAACCTAGCTTTCATGTGTTGTTTATAGGTCGATCCTGAAAGTCAACAATCAACACTTTCCTACTTAATTATTGTTCATTGCATAGCCAAATAATGTGCAAAAATTACATTTAAACAAAAATAGGTCCAAGGTCATGACCTCTGGGCTCCTTGAAGAAGAATGTTTTAGCGTCCACATTAAATGCACTTTCTTTTATAATTTCAGAAATTGCTTAAAATTATGCCACATTTTAGCTGTCTTCCTTTTTTTACCATGATTTTTTTTTTTTTTTAGGGAGAGAGAGAGCACGCACTTGCATGTGCCAGCAGAGGGCAGGGGCAAGGGGCAGTGGGAGAGGGAAAGAGAGTATCTAAGCAGACTCCATGCCCAGCACAGAGCCTGATATGGAGCTCAGACTCACAACTCTGAGATCATGACCTGGGCCAAAATCAAGAGTCGGATGATTAACTGCCTGAGCCACCCAGGTGCCCCTATCAACAAATTTTTAAAAATGTAATTCTTATTGTTTCCAGGGTAGCCTGGAATTTCCAGTTGTCTTTTTTTGTATCTTGTTGAGAAAAAAAAATACATGTTTTCTTTACCATATTACTGATACCACCCATTTCTATAGTCATTGTATCTTTTGCACAGACTACATTTCATTTTTCTTCTTGAAGACATTGCACTTGAGACCCACTGACTTCCTCTTCTGATTTAGATTGTAAACCCTATGCACAGCTTCACCGTGGAATTGTTTTGCATTAGACTCCTGGGTTAGTTCCACCTTTTTTATATTCCATATCTCCCTCTTTGTTGGTTTCTACCTCATTTCTCTGGAATATATTAAACATATTTTCAGGGTGCCTGGGTGGCTCAGTCAGTTAAGCGTCTGCCTTTAGCTCAGGTCATGATCTCAGGGTCCTGGGATTGAGCCCCACGTCAGGCTCCTTGCTCAGTGGGGAGCCTGCTTCTCCCTCTCCTCCTCCCTCCCCCACTCATACTCTCTCGTTTGCTCACTCTCGGTCTCTCTTGTTCACTCACTCTCGGTATCTCTATCTCAAATAAATAAATAAATAAAATATTTTAAAAAAACAACAAATTTTCATCAGAAAACACAGATGGGAGATGAAATTTCTGAGTACCTGTAAATCTGAACATGTCTTAATATGCCTTCACATTGATTTATAATTTGGCAGAGCACAGAATTCTGTATTCAAACATTTTATTGTCCTCAGAACTGTGAAGGTTTGGTTCCACTATCTTCTAAGCATGATAATTACTGACAAGCAGTTTGATGTTAGTTTACTGTTCCTCGGTAAGTGACCTTTTTTTGCTCTTCTTCTCTAAAGGCTTTAAAAGATTTTCTCTTCTCATTTTCACTGCGGCATTTTTCACAATAGCCAAGATGTGGAAACAACCTAAATGTCCACTGATGAATGAATGGATTTAAAAAAACTAAAAAAAACCCCCAAAACATACAATGGAACATTATTCAGCCATAAGAAAGAAGGAAATCCTGACACATGTGACAACATGGGTGAATGCTGAGGACATTATGCTAAGGGAAGTAAGCCAGTCACAGAAGGACAGACACTGCATGGTATCTAAAGTAGTCAGATTCATAGAAGTGGGGAGAATGGTGGTTACCAGAGGCCGGAAGGAGGGAAAAAATTGGGAGTTGATGTCCAACAGGTATAAAGTTCCAATTATGCAAGATGAATACATTCTAGAGAATAAATTCTAGAGATCTGCTGAACAACATTGTGCTTATAGTTAACAAGCCTATAGTCTATTGCTCATTTAAAAATTTGCTAAGAAAGTAGATCTCATGTTATGTATTCTTACCACAATAAAAAATTTAATTAAAAAAGTCTCTTAATATTTAGCATTTTAAAATTTTGTGATGTTATATCTAGATGATCTTTTTTCATTCATTTTGCTTGGCCCTCATTTATCTCCTTTACTAGGAATACTTATGTCATTCCTTAACTCTGGAGGATATATATATATCCTCCTGTATATGTATATATCCTCTGGAGGATATGTATATCCTCCTGTATATGTACGTATCTTCCTGTGTATGTGTGTGTGTATTTATATATATACTTCCTCCAGAGTTAAGGAATGACATATATATGTCAAACTTTATGGAAGTTTCCATTTATATGGAAAACTTTAATTTTAGATGACATATGTTATGGAGAGCTAAGAAAATTTAAGGACTACTTGTTTTCTTTTTTTTTTCCTTAACAAAATGGAATTTACTGTGTGGAAGACTCTTGATATGTGATTGTTTAACCATTTTTGATAAATTAGAACGAAATCTAGTGTGATCATGATTATTGAATGAATTTGTTTGGAAAGTTTTATTTTATTTGTGAATTAAAAAGTCAGGGTAACTATAAACTTGACTGGTTTATTCTACTTTTCATTATGTTGTTTTGTTCTTAGCTATAACATTTGTGACCCAGGGAGAATGACATTGATTAACATGATAAATTCCACATGCATTTTGTTTCCCAGTGAGTTGTGTAAATTTTATTTTTGTTGAAGATTGCATGTTGAATAAATGTTATGTCCTCATACCACTTCTTTTTTTTTTTTTAAGATTTTTATTTATTTATTTGAGAGAGAGAATGAGATAGAGAGAGAGCATGAAAGGGGGGAGGGTCAGAAGGAGAAGCAGACTCCCTGCTGAGCAGGGAGCCCGATGTGGGACTCGATCCTGGGACTCCAGGATCATGACCTGAGCCGAAGGCAGTTGCTTAACCGACTGAGCCACCCAGGCGCCCTCCTCATACCACTTCTTAAGAAGGAAGTTCTGATTTGAAATTGTATCATGTCCTTCAAAATGAAGGGCAGTGCTTAGTTAAATAAGAGGATGATGACATCTTTTAAACCATTTCCTCTCTACTATGTCTTACTAAAATAAAATCTGTAAGTCATTTTGAAAAATGCTACGAGGGTTTCCAATAAGCCATATATTAGAATTAACTGAATTTATATCATTTTTCCACTTGTATATCTTTATCTGCCATTTTGGGTCCAAATCAAGCTACTCAGTTTAACTGCGATTTTTCTGAGAATATTGGTGTACCATCTTAACATTACTCCGTAAACATTTTGATGAATTCATTTAGTGACTTAAAACCTCCTTTAATTTACTGTATGAGAATTAATCACCCATTGCTTCTAGGAAAAAATAAAATAATAACAATATAATATATAAATATACATAAACATAAATATGTATGTTTACATACTTATGTAAACATACATGTTTACAAGAATGGTATTTCTTTCTTCCATGTTTTTATTTTTTGGAATTTATATTTGCTGGATATTGAAACTTTGGGATTTGTTTTATCTTTTCTCTAAAGTTTTCTCTCATGTTATCTTTTGCTTTATGTCTTAGGAGTGGTTCTAGACTTTGTTTTTTTAACTCTTCCACTGATTTTTAAAATTTTCAGCAATTACACGTTTCAATTTCTAAGAAGTCTTCTTTTGGATTTTTATTTTGGTATGTGTTGGGGAGGTCAAGATGAGAGGTAGGAGCATCCAGTTTGAACTTTGTGGAAGCAATATCTTTTCAAATTTATCTGATAATGCTAATTAAAAATTTTTAAAGCTAATTTTTCTCTTCCAATAATCTCTACTTTTTCCTAAGATCAGTGCATGTACTATGTATCTCAGTCTTCCTCTTTTATGTTGCTTGTTTTCTCACTTGAGATCTTGAGTTGCCCATCATGTTTAAGAATGGGACTGTTCTAGACAGCTTTTAGGAGTTTCTGACTGTTGATGCATAGGTCTGTCTTCCTGTGGGATGGCTCTGTGTATGTGGTGGGGGTCGGGGGGGAATCACTGATTATGGGAATGCCAGTTATTCAGATAAACCTCCAAATTGCAATGGCTTTACACAATAGATTTATTTCTCATCTGGGTCATAGTACAGTGCAAATGCCCCTGATTGGCAGGTGGCTTTCTTGCATGTGATAATTCAGAGGCCCAGAATTATTTCCCCTAACGTCTCCTTGAACATTGGTGCCTTCTGCTTCCAGCTGCCAGAAGGGTAAACAAGAAAAGGCACACCTACTTTCTCAAAATCCCTGGCTGGAAGTGACATGCTTCCCTTCTACTCACATTCTACTAGTTAGATGACTACACCTGGGTGCAAGAGAGACTGGAAAATCAAGTCCCTGGCTGTGCACCCATTTCCCAGAAGTATATCACACTGAAGAATGAGGAGCACAGTTCTTGGTGTTTCTATAAATAGACTTAACCACTGGTTGTCTTCATTTTAGGGTAGAATTCTGGAGCCTTTTAGTTTTTTAGGGGGCAGATTTGGCACTCCAAAATGCAAGACTAGAGAGAGCTTTACTTGGGGCACTGGCATCCAGCTTGAGCATTCCTGATTCTCCTCAGTTTATTCAGTTTTTTAATGACAAAAAACCTTTTTTTGGGGGGAGGCCGGGGGGAGTAGGAGTCAAATGCTAGTTGGTATTCCATGTATTAGAAATGGGAGAGGAGGGTGGGGAGTGTTGGTTGGTGTGTGGTGCAGTCGTGTATTAGACACAATTTCAACCAGTCCCTCTGTTTTAGCCTCCCCTCTGACTCCTGCCCTCTGATGCACCTGCCGACTCTGTCTGGAGCTTCTGTGGGTTTCTGCCAGGAGATTGACCCTCTCCTACACTGAATGTGCTTCCTGTATATTCTGGACTGCCTGTTCTCTATTATCTAACCACAGGTTGTTAGCCTCTTTCCATTTTCCACATATTGGCTTTACTCTCTCATACACTTCTGTTCTCTCTATTGCTCTGGGTTTGTTCCTGTGTTATCTTTAGGTCTCAGAAGATAGGAAGCTAGGGAAGACAAAGCTTTTTTTCCTTGGATTTATTGTTGAACTTGAGGCCCCAGAACTATTTCTTGAGGAAAATCCTGAGTTTTCTTACAGGAACCATTTGAGTATTAGTCCAGAGTTCTATTTACATTCTTTTTGTGTGTGTGTGTGTGAGAGAGAGAGAGAGAGAGGAGAGAGGAAGGTGGGGAGGAGCAGAGGGAGGGAGAGAGAGAATCTTAAGCAGGTTCCATGCCCAGCATGGAGCCCAACTCAGGGCTTGACCTCACAACCCCGATATCATGACCTGAGCTGAAATCAAGTCATGCTTAACTGACTGAGCCACTCAGGCATCCCTACGTTCTTTAATTTTCTTAAAAATATAACTTTAGGGGAGCCTGGGTGGCTCAGTTCGTTGGGCAACTGCCTTCAGCTCGGGTCATGATCCTGGAGTCCCGGGATCGAGTCCAGCACCGGGCTCGCTGCTCAGCAGGGAGTCTGCTTCTCCCTCTGACCTTCCCCCCTCTCATGTGCTCTCTCTCTCTCATTCTCTCTCTTTCAAATAAATAAATAAAATCTTTAAAAAATATATATATAACTTTACTCTCTGCTTAGTTGTTTTTATTTTAATTTCAGCATAGTTAACATACAGTGTTATATTAATTTCACGTGTACAATATAGTGATTCAATAATTCTATACATTACTCAGGACTCATCATGATAAGTTCACTTTTAATCCCCACCACCTATTTCACCCATTCCCCCCACCCACCTCCCCTCTGGTAACCACCAGTTTGTTCTCTGTAGTTAAGAGTCT
Organism: Neomonachus schauinslandi; assembly: GCF_002201575.2. Classification (NCBI taxonomy): domain Eukaryota; kingdom Metazoa; phylum Chordata; class Mammalia; order Carnivora; family Phocidae; genus Neomonachus; species Neomonachus schauinslandi. The sequence goes on along the minus strand of NC_058406.1, from coordinate 89,767,718 downwards.
GTTTCTTGGTTTGTCTCTTTTTTTCCCTTTGTTCATTTGCTTTATTTCCTAAATTCCACATACGGGTGAAATCATATGGTATGCAAATGGCAAGATTTCATTCTTTTTTATGGCTGAGTAATATTATTGTGTGTGTGTGTGTGTGTGTATTTCTTTATCCATTCATCTATCTATGAACACTTGGACTGCTTCCATAATTTGGCTATTGTAAATAATGCTGCAATAAATATAGGAATGCATATATCTTTTTGAATTAGTGTTTTTGTATTCTTTGGGTAAATACCCAGGAGTGGAATTACTGGATCATATGGTAGTTCTATTTTTTTTTTTTAAAGATTTTATTTATTTATTTGACAGAGAGAGAGATAGCGAGAGCAGTAACACAAGCAGGGGGAATGGGAGAGGGAGAAGCAGGCTTCTTGCCGAGCAGGGAGCCCGATGTGGGACTCGATCCCAGTACCCTGGGATCATGACCTGAGCCGAAGGCAGACGCTTAACAACTGAGCCACCCAGGCGCCCGGTAGTTCTATTTTTAATTGTTTAAGGAACCTCTCTACTGTTTTGCACAGTGACTGTACCAATTTGCATTCCCACCAATAGTGCATGAGCGTTCCTTTTTCTCCACATCCTTGCCAACACTTGTTTCTTGTGTTTTTGATCTTAGCCATTCTGACAGGTGTGAGATGATATCTCATTGTAGATTTTTAAAGATATTTACTTATTTAAGTAATCTCTACCCCCAATGTGGGGCTCAAACTCACAACCCCAAGATCAAGAGTCACATGCTCTTCTGACTGAGCCAACCAGGCACCCCTCTCATTGTAGTTTTGATTTGCATTTCCCTGATGATGATGATGTTGAGCATTTTTCATGTGTCTTTTGGCCATCTGTATGTCTTCTTTGAGGGGATGTATGTTCATGTCTTCTGCCCAGTTTTTAATTGGATAATTTGTGTGTGTGTGTGTGGATTTGTATATGTTCTTTATATACAAGAACTAACCCTTTTGGTACTAACCCTTTATTGTATATGTCATGTGCAAGTATCTTCTCCCATTTAGTAGGCTGTCTTTTAGCTTTGTTGATTGTTTCCTTTGCTGGGCAGAACCTTTTTATTTTGATGTAATCCTAATAGTTTAGTTTTGCTTTGGTTTCCTTTGCCTCAGGAGACATATCTAGAAAAATGTTGCTACGATTGATGTCAGAGAAATTACTTACTGCCTATGCTTCTAGGATTTTTATGGTTTCAGGTCTCACATTTAGGTCTTTAATCCATTTTTGAATTTATTTTTTGTATGGTGTGAGAAAGTGGTCCAGTTTCATTCTTTCACATGTAGCTGTCCAATTTTCCCAACACCATCAGTTGAAGAGACTGTCTTTTTCCCATTGCATATTCTTGCCTCTTTTGTTGAAGATTAATTGACCATATAATCATGGATTTATTTCTGGGCTTTCTATTCTGTTCCATTGATTTGTCTATTTTTGTGCCAGTACCATACTATTTTGATTACTACAGCTTTATGCTATATCTTGATATCTGGGATTGTGATATCTCTAGTTTTGTTCTTTTCAAGATTACTTTGGCTATTCAGAGTCTTTTGTGGTTCCATACAAATTTTAGGATTATTCATTCTAGTTCTGTGAAAAGTGCTGTTGCTATTTTGATAGGGATTGCATTAAATCTGACGATTGCTTTATGTAGTATGGACATCTTAACAATATTTTTTTCTCTCAATCTATGAGCATGGAATATCTTTCCATTTGTTTGTATCATCTTCAATTTCTTTCAACAATGTTTTATAGTTTTCAGAGTACAGGTCTTTCACCTCCTTGGTTAAGTTTATTCCTAAGTATTTTATTATTTTGGGTGCAATTTTAAATGGGATTGTTTTCTTAATTTCTCTTTCTGCTGCTTCATTGTTAGTGTATAGAAATGCAACAGATTTCTGTATATTGATTTCTGTATCTAGTAGTTTTTTGGTGGCATCTTTAGGGTTTTTTATACATAGTATTATGCCATCTGCAAACAGTGACAATTTTACTTCTTCCTTACCAATTTTGATACTCTCTTTCTTTTTCTTTCTTTCTTTCTTTTTCTTCCTTCCTTCCTTCCTTTCTTTCCATCCTTCCTTTTTTCTTCCCTTCCTTCCTCTTTCTTTCTTCCTTTCCTTCCTTCCTTCCTTCCTTCCTTCCTTCCTTCCTTCCTTCCTTCCTTCCTTCCTCCCTCCCTCCCTCCCTTCCTTCCTAAAGATTTGTTTATTTTAGAGACAGCATGAGTGAGTGAGAGTGGTGGGGGAAGGGCAGAGGGAGAGGGAGAGAGACACCCAAGCAGACTGCTGCTGAGTGCTGAGCAATGTGAGACTTGATCTCAGGACCCTGAGATCACAATCTGAGCTGAAACCAAGAGTTGGACCCTTAACTGACTGGGTCACCCAGGCACCCCTTTTATTTCTTTTTCTTATCTGATTGCTGTGGGTAGGGCTTCCAATACAATGTTGAATAAAAATGGTGAGAGTGGCATCCTTGTGTTGTTCTTGATCTTAGGGGAAAAGCCCTCAGTTTTTCACCATTGAGTATAATTTTAGTATAATTTTTCACATATGGCCTTTGTTGAGATATGTTCCCTCGAAACTTATGAGGGTTTTTTATCATGAATGGATGTTGTATTTTGTCAAATGCTTTTTCTGCATCTATTGAAATGATAATATGGTTTTAAAATATTTCTCTTGATGCAATGTATCATATTGATTGATTTATGAATATTGAACCATGTTTGCTTCCCTGGAATAAATTCCACTTGATCATGGTGAATTTTTTTTTTTTAATGTATTGTTGGATTCAGTTTGCTAATACTTGGTTGATGATTTTGCATTTATGTTCATCAGAGTATTGGCCTGTAGTTCTCCTTTTTGTAGTGTCTTTGTCTGGTTTTCATAGCAGTAATGTAAGCCTCAGAATTAATTTGGAAGTTTTCCTTCCTCTTCTATTGTTTGGAATAGTTTGAGAAGAATAGATATTAATTCTTCTTTAAATGTTTGGTAGAATTCACTTGTGAAGCTATCTGGTCCTGGACTTTTACTTGTTGGGAATTTTTTGATTACTGACTCAATTTCATTGCTGGTAATTGGTCTGTTTAAATTTCTATTTCTTCTTGACTCAGTTTTGGGAGGATATATGTATCTAGGAATTTATCCATTTCTTCTAGGTTGTCTAATTTTTTGGCATATAATTGCTCAGAGTATTCTTTTATAATTGTTTGTGTTTCTGTGGTGTTGGTTCTTATTTCTCCTCTTTCATTTCTGATATTTTATTTGAGTTCTCTCTATTATTATTTTTTGATGAGTCTGGCTAAAGGTTTATCAATTCTGTTGATCTTTTCAAGGAACCAGCTCCTGGTTTCATTGACCTGTTCCATTATTTCTTTAGTTTTTATTTTGTTTATTTCTGCTCTAATCTTTATTATTTCCTTCCTACTACTGGTTTTGGGTTTTGTTTGTTATTCTTCTTCTAGCTCTTGTGGATGTAGAGTTAGGTTGTTTATTTGAGATTTTTCTTGCTTGTTGAGGTAGGCCTGTAAACTTATAAAAATTCCCTCTTAGAACAGCTTTTGCTCCATCCCAAAGATTTTGGACCATTGTGTTTTCATTTTCTTTTTTTAAAAGATTTTATTTATTTGACAGAGAGACACACAGCGAGAGAGGGAACACAAGCAGGGGGAGTGGGAGAGGGAGAAGCAGGCTTCCCGCTGAGCAGGGAGCCCAACATGGGGCTTGATCCCAGGACCCTGGGACCATGACCTGAGCTGAAGGCAGACACTTAACCACTGAACCACCCAGGCGCCCCTGTGTTTTCATTTGCCTCCATGTATTTTTTTTAATTTTAAAAGCCAGATATATTTTTAAAGATCATGCCTACAATGAGTAAATTATGTAGTGACGGAACATCAAAAAAAGCTGATGAACAAAAGGCATATTTTAAGAGTTCAGGAGTAGAAAGAACAGAAGAGTTCTTTTTGGTTTGGTTCAAAGTAGGAGAAAAGGGAAACAGGTGTATTAAAATTATTTTTCAGGTGAAGGTTTCTGTCAGTTGATGCAGTTAACATTCTTTCTTCTTTCTCCCTGATCCAAATCAGTCTTTTCTTTCATTGGCTTCTGAGAATGTGTTTAATCTTCCACTGTGTAGAGGTGATACATCAGGGCTACCACCAGTGCTGAGATGGCTGGGATCATCCAGTTGGTCCACCAGCTAGAATTAGAGTCAACAGTAGTAATGAGAGTTTTCGAAGGCTTGCTCTGCCATCTGGATGAAGTTCCTCCATGATGTACATTTTGAACAACTCTCTAGCATCTGTAGAGTGTCCCACATTCTCAAAACTTTCAGTAGCATCCCCTCCAGCTTGTTCCCTTAACACTTCTTCCCCACGGATGCTCCTCCAAAAACTTGGTCAAATTTTACACCTTGTAGTGCAGAATCAACCAGGTGCTCTTGCTGTGGTTGTGCTTCTGGATCTCTTGTAGGGTGTAGTACTTGACAGTATGGTCTGATTGCTCGGCCATTTCAGAACCCGGTGAGCCTCAGGCTGTGCAGATACTAGCCGAGCTAGGAGGAGAGGAGCATGTGTTTCAGCTAGCTGGCCCGGGACATTTCTGGGGCCCTGACCCCGCACCCCACCTCCATGTATTTTTTTATTTCTTCCTTGATTTATTGGTTGACCCATTCATTGTTTAGTAGCATGTTGTTTAAACTCCATGTATTTGTGTTCTTTCCAGATTTTTTCTTGTGGTTGATTTTTAGTTTCATATTGCTGTGGTTGGAAAAGATGTAGGGTATGCCTTTGATCTTTTTTAATTTGATGAGCCATGTTTTGGGCCTAATCTATTTTGGAGAACATTTCATGTGCACTTGAAAAGGTGTGTATTCTGCTGTTTTAGGATGGAATGTTCTGAATATATCTGTTAAATCCATCTGGTTTAATGTGTCATTCAAAGCCACTATTTCCTTGTTGATTTTCTGTTTGGGTGATATATCCATTGATGTAAGTGGGGTACTAAAGTCCCCTACTATTATTGTATTACTATCGATTACTTCCTTTATGTTTGTTATTAGCTGCTTTATGTATTTGGGTGCTCCCATGTTGGGTGCATAAATATGTACAATTGTCATACCTTCTTGTACGATTGTCCCCCTTATTATTATATAATGTCAATCTTTGTCCCTTGCTACAGTCCTTGTTTTAACGTCTATTTGCCCAATATAAGTATTGCTATCGGCTTTCTTTTCACTTCCATTTGCATGATAAATGTTTTTCCATCCCTTCAATCTGCATGTGTCTTTAGGTCTAAAAAGTGTCTCTTGTAGGCAGCATATAGATGAGTCTTGCTTTTTTAATCTATTCCATTATCTTATGTCTTTTGATTGGAGCATTTAGTCTACTATTTTTCTATTTAGTGTAGTTTTAATTGAGTTCTTCATCTCTGGTTCTTTTTTAATGTTTTCTACCTCTTTTTAATGGTCTCACTGATGTCCATTTATGTTCAAAGTTATTACTGATAGGTGAGAACTTATTGTCATTTTGTTCTTTGTTTTATGATTGTTTTTGTAGTTCTTCTCTGTTCTTTTCTTCTCATGCTCTCTTCCCTCATGATTTGCTGGTTTTCTTTAGTGATATACTTGGATTCCTTTCTCTTTATTTTTTGCATATCTATTACTGGTTTTTGATTTGTGGTTATCATTAGGTTTTTATATAACATCTGCATATAGCAGTCTATATCCAGCTGATGGTTGCTTAAATTTGAATCCATTGTTTATTCCTCTCTGCCCCACCCCCCCCAATATTTTAGGTATATGGTGTCATACTTTACATCCTTTGATTTTGTGAATCTCTTGACTTTTATAGCGATACTTAATTTTACTGCTTTTGTGCTTCCTATCTTTCTTACTCCTACTTATGTCCTTTCCTTTCCACTCAGAGTCCCTTTTAACATTTCTTTTTTTTTTTAAAGATTTATTTATTTGACACAGAGAGAGAGACAGCTAGAGAGGAAACACAAGCAGGGGGAGTGGAAGAGGGAGAAGCAAGCTCCTGGCCGAGCAGGGAGCCCGATGCGGGGCTCGATCCCAGGACCCTGAGATCATGACCTGAGCCGAAGGCAGACGCTTAACGACTGAGCCACCCAGGCGCCCCTTTTTAACATTTCTTGTAGGGCTGGTTCAGTGGTGATAAATTCCTTAACTTTTGTTTGTCTGGGAAACTCTTTATCTCTCCTTCTATTCTGAATGTTAGCTTTGCTGGAGAGAGTATTCTTGGCTGCAGGTTTTCCTCTTTTTCTTTTTCTTTTAAGGATTTTATTTATTTATTTATTTGAGAGAGAGAGGGAGAGAGCATGAGTGGGGTGAGGAGGAGTGAGAGGGACAGCAGACCCTGCACTGAGCATGGAGCCCAACACGGGCTTAAGCCCACGACTCCAAGATCACAACTTGAGCCAAAATCAAGGGTCAGATGCTCAACCCTGAGCCACCCAGGTGCCCCTGCAGTTTTTTTTTGTTTCAGTACTTTGAGTATATCATGCCACTTTCTTCTGGCCTGCAAAATTTCTGCTGAAAAATCAGCTGATAACCTTATGGGGTTTCCCTTGTATTTAACTGTTTTCTGGTCTCTTGCTCCTTTTAAAATTCTCTCTTTATCACTTTTTGCTGTTTTAATTACTGTGTGTCTTGGTGTGGCCTCCTTGGATGATTTTATTCAGGGGTCCTGCCTACTGGACCTGGATTTCTGTTTCCTTCCCCAGATTCAGGATGTTTTCAGCTATTATTTCTTCAAGAAATTTTTCTACCCCTTCTCTCTCTCTTTGCCTTCTGGGATCCCTATAATGTGAATGTTATTATGCTTTATGGTGTTACTGAATTTTCTTAGTCTATTTTCATTTATTATTATTTTTCTTTCTCCTGTTTAGCTTGATTGCTTTCTATTACTCTGTCCCTTCAGGTTGCTGATCTGTTCTTCTGCTTCTTCTAGCCTACTATTTTTCCATTTAGTGTAGTTTTAATTGAGTTCTTTGTCTCTGATTGGTTCTTTTTTTATGTTTTCTACCTCTTTTTAATGGTCTCACTGATGTCCTACACTCTTTTCTCAAGTCCAGTGAGTACCTTTGTGGACATTACTTTGTATTCTCTATCAGGCATATCACTTATATCCATTTCATTTAGGCCTCTTGGTGTGATTTTGTCTTATTAATTCATTTGGGACACAGTCCTCTGTCCCCTCATTTTGTCTCTCTATGTCTGTATGTATTAGGAACATCAGCTACTTCTCCTGCTCTTGAAAGTAGTGGCCTTATGAAGAAGAGGAGCTATAGTGCCCTGCAATGCAATGTCCCCTGTTCACCAGAACCTGGTGCATCAGGGGTATCTCCCATGTGTATTGTGTATGACTTGCTGTTATGGCTGAGCCACTTTTTCCTTCTGTCCAGTCATTTGCAATAGCTCACTTTCCTCACTTCTGTCCTTGAATAAGCTGACACAATTATTGGGGTTGTGTTATCTTGGCCATTCCCAAAACTGCCTTGGCTGAGTTGTGTTTTAGCATTATGGTCTCCACTTTAACAAAACTGTTGACAAGAAGCAGCATTTCCTGTTATTGCAATTTCTTTGGGAATTTTTGAAGGACATTATCTTCTTTCATCACTCAATGAGACATTTTTTAAACAACTCATTGCTACATAAAATTTTGGTTCTCCCAAAGAGCTGATGATATGTTCTCTCCTGTCTGATAATAAGAATTGTGCTACTGACCATGTTTCCCCATATCATCTATAGTTTAGCATTCTCTGGTCTTGACTTCCTACTCTAAAAATTGTGATAATGTCTTTGACATAATATGAATTCAGATAGAACTCAGTTGGCAATTGGCTCCCATCCTCCACCTGGCTGCAATTCTCAACTAAGGACCAGTTAAAGGTATTATCCACTGCAGGGTAAAGTGTCAGAAAATGACTTTATGATTATTTGGGGCTTTCTCAATAATAATTGAGAAATTATTTCTTACACATTTTTATACACACACTATTTCTTACACATTTCATAAGTGAAAGCAAATACATTAAAATACATAGTAACTGGAAGATTAATTGAAAAGGGTTGCTTTCTTTAACATTGCAATATTGCAACTATGAATTTTATGTGATGGAATTTTGGGGACTGAATTTATAGAGAGGGTTTTATCTTCATTTATTACAAAGTCTCTAATTCTACTGGGTCTCAACAAAAAGTATATACTATTTATTGACAGTGAGCCACATACATTTTATATTGTGCATATTACTAAGTGTTTTTATTGTAAGATACCACAAAACCATTACAGAACAAGGTAAGGTATATACACATGGATGTGAAAATAAAGTAGAATAAAAAGACTCCGTTGAATTTACTTTGGTATTTGTCTATTCTGAATATAATATAATCAGTTTCCATATTTTTTCCATAAAGGAGAACCATCTTATTTTTTCTCTTTTAAGATTTCTTTCAAGATATACAAAATACCATTACTACTTGTACTGGGTAGTGTTCCTTTCAAAATTCATGGCCACCCAGAACCTCAGGATGTGATCTTATTTGGAAGTAGGGTCTTTACAGATGTAATTGGTTAAGGTGAGGTCATACTAGGGCCCATACTAGTTGGCCCTAAATCCAATGACTGGTGTCCTTTTAAGAAGACCATGTAAAGACATAGAGAGACACATAAAGGCCATGTGATGATGGAAGCAGAGATTGAAATGATGCAGCTAGAAGTCAAGGGTTGCTGGCAACCACTAGATACTGGGAAAGAGACAAGGAAAAGATTCTCCTTTAGAGCCTCCAGAAGAAGGTGACCTTGTTTACATCTTGATTTCAGACTTTTGACCTGGATTGTGAGAGAATAAATTTCTGTTGTGTTAAGCAACCCGCTCTTTGGTGATTTGTTAATTATTTAAAATATAAATTGAGCATCTAGTAGGTGCTCCATAAATAACTGCCAATTGATTTCCTTTATAAGGGAGAATTAATTAAGCCTATAATAATCTGAATAAGAGTGGCACTTCTACAATAATTTTAGACAAAACACATTCTGATGAAGAAAAGCCTTTTTCTTTCTTTCTTTCTTTCTTTCTTTCTTTCTTTCTTTCTTTCTTTCTTTCTTTCTTTCTTTCTTTCTTTCTTCCTTCCTTCCTTCCTTCCTTCCTTCCTTCCTTCCTTCCTTCCTTCCTTCCTTTCTTTCTTTCTTTCTTTCTTTCTTTCAAAAACACACTATGGTGGGGCACCTGGGTAGCTCAGTTGGTGAAGTGACTGCCTTCAGCTCAGGTTGTGATCTCAGGGTCCTGGGATCGAGCCCCGCATCCGGCTCCCTGCTTGGCGGGAAACCTGTTCTCCCTCTGACCCTCCCCCTGCTTGTGTTCCTTCTCTCTGTCAATTGAATAAATAAATAAAATCTTAAAACAACAACAACAACAACAAAAAACACACTATGGTATCATATAAAATGCTTTACTATAATTGCATTTTGAAAAGTTTTATTTCATTAATATTACATAATATGAATCATAGCCAAAGAAACGGACATAAACGAAGGGGATCAAATTTCATGTTTCAGAATGCTACCCACAAATAACATAAAGATTTTGGGCGCCTGGGTGGCTCAGTTGGTTAAGCGACTGCCTTCGGCCCAGGTCATGATCCTGGAGTCCCCGGATCGAGTCCCGCATCGGGCTCCCTGCTCGGCAGGGAGTCTGCTTCTCCCTCTGACCCTCCCCCCTCTCATGTGCTCTCTGTCTCAAATAAATAAATAAAATCATTAAAAAAAAAATAACATAAAGATTTTATCCTTTACCTTTTGTTAACAGCCACAGGTGGTTTGGTGCACCCATTACATTGAGTTTCATTAACTTGACCACTCTTGGAAAGATATTGATAAAACAAATAGACTATATTTGCAACACTTATAGGAAAAAAATGATGTGACATATTTCTTTAATTGATGAACTTTCATGATATTGTAGGGCATAGAGAAAAAAAAGTAATAAATAAAAGAGGAATAATGAAAGTTGTTATTTTTCTCACCAAATGTTTCCAGGTGATGAACCATGCATTTTATTCAGAATGGATTTATATACTTTATATATTCATAGTTAAATATGTCAATGAGTTGGGGAAAAATATTAATTGAATGAATTATAGAAAAATGCTTACATATGGTTCATAAAAGCATTCTTAAGCTGTCATTCTGATGTTCTATCACCCTCTACTGATCAGTGGGCCAAATTACATTTAGCTTTTTCCCCCAGCCAAAGTGGATTTCTTTTTTGAAGACCAAAAACATTTTGGCAGGAGACCAGAAATAATGGTGGCTTATGGTCTGTGTTTATTTCTGTTTCATATAGATGTAGTCCAGAGGCTGAAATGATGGCTCTGTAGTCATCAGGATGCTGGTTCTTTCTGTCTTAGTGCTCCATTATGCGTAAGCTGTATATGCTGAGTGGAATAAATAGGTGCAGCGCCTTTCAGAGAGTAGGCTAGAATAAAGTCCATGTCATAGCACAGTGAAAGTTGGTGTATTGGTAGTTCTGACCAAGGGTGCTCATGTGATGGGCTTGGCCCATTGCAACTAGATGAGATTGGTGTGCTCAATTCTGGGCTGCATGATACACAATAAGTTTCACAAATTGATATTCTATAAATTCATGACCACAAATGGGTACTCATGGTGCCCCAAAATCTTTTCTCTTATAGCATAGCTTTTCCATTCTCCACAATAACTATGCTATACTTTCTCCCATTTCTTCAAATTTCTCGCCCTCACATCCTCTTTTTTTGATTTTCCCTCCCTCGCATTTAACATCCTCATTTTCACCAGTTCTTCATTTTTCACTGAAGGAATGGAAGCCATTGCATGGGTCCCCTTCATCTTTCCACTATTGTACCTACAAACTCTCAACAGACTTTGCATCCATTTTTCCATTGCATTGGAGGAAGGGCATCTACAGCTGTAGTCAGCCTGCGCAGTAAGATCAATTAGGAAATTCTTGGATTGGTCAGCTTGAGCTAGAGTGGTGACAATGGAGGGGAAGTGAAGCAGACAGATCATGATGTATTTTAGACACAAAACTGAAAGAACTTTATGAAGTATTGGATGAAGGATATGAGGGAGAGGGAGAGGTGAAGTTGCAGAGAATATGGAGAGTTGGATTGCCTCAAGGTTATGGTTTTGCAAAATGAATAAGGCAAAGAAAGAGGGAGCAAATATGTAAAGGGATATGGAAGGTAATGATTAAGATGATGGACTATGGAATGTAAGTGGAAGGAAAGAGACAAGTGAGGGCACAGTGAAATGAGGACAGTGACAATACAGAAACATTAATAGATTGTAGGTCCTGGTGACATCCCTGTTCATATTACTTGCCTGTTTCTTAGGTCAATTGTCTTTTTCTTACTGATTTAGGATTCCTTATATATTCTGAATACTATTCTATGGAAGCTGTAAGGTTGGATTTTCTATCTGTGACTCTTTTTCACCTCTTAAATGATGTATCTTGATGCACAGATATTTTCAATTTTATCAAATTTGTATTCTATGGTTTATGCTTTTTTAATGTCTTATTTTAGAACTCCTTCTCTACAATGAGATCACAAACATATTCTTCTACATTTTCTTCATAACATTTTAAGACTTCACATTTTACTTTTAGGTCTCTATTACACCTGGAGTTTATTTTTATGCATAGTATGAAGTAGGGATCAGTCTTTTACTCTCCCCAGTCTGATTTCTGCTCCACCAATTCACCGAAAATGCTGATGCATTTCTTGCCAAATCCAAAAGACACTTTACAGTCCTAGCTTTTAATTTTACTCAGCATTTGACACTTTTAGCAGCATTTGACTCTTTTTTTCCCCCTAAAAACAGCCTCTTCTCATGCTTTATTTAATAGTTCACTCTCCTGTTTTCTCCTACTTCTGTGAAGGCTCTTTCTCAGTCATCCTTTAATAAAAATAACATTAACAATAACTACCACTTATGAAGTGCTTCCTATGTGCCAGGCCTCATAATGAGTATTTTTTTTACTTAACCCTCACAACAGAATGTTGAGACAAAACTGGTACTGATGAAGAAACTGAGGTTCAGAGAAATTAGGTCATGTGCCCAAGATTATTCAATTGCAGGCAGTTTGAATTTGAGCCCGAGCTCTTTACAGAGCCATGCTGGCTCTGTTGCCTGCATTTGAAATGTACATTTTAGAGTTTTCCAGAGCTTGGTCTAGGGCCCTCTTCCTACTCTATCCTTTCTAAGTGATATTCTTCTCTCCTATAGGGTTAAAAGCTATCTGTATGCCAATGACTTACAAATTTATATTTCTAGCTTGGACCTCTTTCCTGAGCTGTGCATGCAGTTTTGCCACCTGCATGACTCATTGGCATCTTAACAAGTCTAAGTTTGAACTCTTGATCTTAATCCCAATCTCCTGCACCTCGGGGATTGACAACTCCATCTACATGGTGCCTCATGCCCGGAAACCTAAAAGTTATTTTTGATACTGTCTTAGTCCCTTCATGCTGCTCTAACAGAATACCATAGACAGGGTGGCTTATAAACCACAGAAATTTATTTCTCTCAGTTCTGAAGGCTGGAAGTCCAAGATCAAGGCACCAGTAGACTCGGTGTCCAGTAAAGGGCCTGCTTCCTGGTTCTTAGATGCCTTCTTGCTGTGTCCTCACATGGCGGAAGGGGCAAGAGAGCTCTTGAGTGTCTTTTATCAGGGCACTTAATTCCATTGGGAGGTGTTCCCTTCATGAGCTAAATACCTCCCCGAAGTTCCACCTCCTAATACCATCACATTGGGGGTTAGGATTACAATATTAATTTTGGAGGGACATAAAAATTCAGTCTATAGCAGGTATCATTTTCTCCCTCATATCCTGCAATCCTTCATAAAGTTCTTTCAATTCTACCTCTAAAATGATCATGATCTGTCTGCTTCTCTTCCCCTCCACTGCCACCACTCTAGTTCAAGCTGACCACTCCTTTTTTTTTTTAAGATTTTATTTATTTATTTGAGAAAGAGAGTGAGAGAGCGCACGCAGCAGAGGGAGAGAAAGAGAGAGAGAAGCTGGCTCCCTGCTGAAAAAGGAGCCCAAAGTGGGACTGGATCCCAGGATGCAGGGATCAATCATGACCTGTGCCAAAGGCAGACGCTTAACCAGCTGAGCCACCCAGGTGTCCCTCAAGCTGACCACTGCTAATTGACCTCGCTGCACTGGTTCCTGACTTTTCTTCCTCATTCTCCTCACAGTAGCTAGCAGGATCTTTACACACTGTTAAATTAAACCACGTTATTCTGCTGCCAAAAATGCATAAATGGTTCCTGGTGTAGGCTGTAATATTTCTCACCAATATTCAGCATTCTTCCCTGCGGGAGGACCTGAAGTCAGGAGAGCATGTCACGTGTTTTGGCCAATAAAATAAACAGAGAAATTGAATATGTCACCTACAGGCAGAGGCTTTAAGATCCACAGCCTGCTTTTTCATGCTCTTTTTTCCCTTTGCCACGGCTACCTCAGTCCCTGAAGACAATGACATCCCAAGAGCAGAACCTACTGCTGACCTATGATGGATATATGTACAAATGAAATATTCATCCTGTAGGTCACTGAGATTCTGAAGTTGTTTGTTATCACAGCATAACCTGGCTTATCCCGGCTGATATAATTCTATATTGTTCTTGGGATAAAAGCCAGGATCTTTAATGTGGCCTGTGTTTTTAATCTCAGCTTGTGCCATTCTTACTGTTGTTTATTATTCTCCAGTGACAGTGGCTTTCTTTTAGTTCTTTGAACTTTCTAAGTTCTTTTCTTCTCAGGAATGTTAAAAATACAAAGAATGCTATTTTCCTCACTCATAATGGGCAAACCCCTACTTATCTTTCAGGTCTTGGCTTAAATATCACCTAAACTTCAGGAGGCCTTCCTTCATTACCCAGTATATATTATGGTCCCTGTTATGTTCTCATAGACTAATTACAAACTGAGATGAGTGCAATTCTCCTTCATTACACTCACCTCAGTTTGTAATTATTCTGTGAATTATGATTTTCTATGAGTATGTTTTCAGCTGTGACAGAATACCCAGCAGAAAGTGGCTTAAACAACAAAGGTTTGATTCCTTTCTTGTCCAAACAGGTCCAGTGGAAACTGGTTCCAGAGTTGGTTCACTGGCTCAGCAATGCAATCAAGAGCTTGGACACTTTCCATCCTTCTGCTCTGCCATCCTTAGGGTTTTTTTTTGTTTTGTTTTTTTAAAATTTTTTAAAGATTTATTTATTTTAGAGAGAGAAAGGGAGAGAGAGAGAGCGAGCATTTGACTGGGGGGGGAGGGGCAGAGGGAGAGGGAGAATCTCAAGTGGACTCTTCACTGAGTAAGGAGCCCAACGCAGGGCTTGATCTCACAACCCTGATATCATGACCTGAGCTGAAATCAAGAGTGGGATGCTCAACTGACTGAGCCACCCGGGCGCCCCTCTCCCATCCTAAGTATTTGACTTTCACCTTGTCTTGTTGCCCCAGCATCAGTAGAGATAATAAGGAAATAATCAGCAGTATCAGTTCACACAGAGATAATTTAAAAACATGGGTCCAGGGCGCCTGGGTGGCTCAGTTGGTTAAGTGACTGCCTTCGGCTCAGGTCATGATCCTGGAGTCCCCGGATCGAGTCCCACATCGGGCTCCCTGCTCAGCAGGGGGTCTGCTTCTCCCTCTGACCCTCTTCCCTCTCGTGCTCTCTGTCTCTCATTCTCTCTCTCTCAAATAAATAAAATCTTTAAAAATAAAAAAATAAAATAAAATAAAATAAAAATAAAAACATGGGTCCAGAATAATACTAATGGGACAAAGGCTCCTAAATTTCAGCTCATACTAAAAATCAGATATGTGCATAAAATGTATTTTATTTGCCTAACCTGGTTTTTCTGATCTTTCTCCTGAAGTTCACCTGCTGCATTAAAGAAAAATAAATAAAAAAGTTAACCAAATATCTAATTTGTTTTAATGCTTGGACTGTCTGGTAACTGATTAGCCCCTTTAGATAGTATTTAATTTCTTTTGGATAAAATGTGTTTGCTCACTAATTTTCTCCCAAGGAGAGAATCTGGGTGTCTGAGGTCCTAATGTCGTTTACTTGTGACTTCTGTGGCACTGGGGCTAAGGGCCAAAGCGCCCATTTAAAGATTTTATTTATTTATTTGACAGAGAGATAGACAGAAGAGCACAAGCAGAGGGAGTGGCAGAGGGAGAGGGAGAAGCAGGCTCTGCACTGAGCAGGGAACCCGATGCGGGACTCGATCCCAGGACCCTGAGATCATGACCTGAGCCGAAGGCAGACGCTTAACCATCTGAGCCACCCAGGCGCCCGCCAAAGCGCCCGTTTAGATCCTTGGCATGCTGGTTGGCATCAGTTGATCCTTTAAGTGTTCAGTGCTGGTTTCCATTGCTCCACTGCTGTGGCTGGTCTGTTCTCTTGACTTGAGCCGTGCTTCTGATGGCAATCCTTAGTGGCTACTGATTAGACTCCTGAATTTCTTATCAAATCTTTCATTTAACCCACTGACCAGGTGATCAATGCCATTACACAAGAGCGGTGGGTTCCAAATATCTTCGTTCATCCACCCACAATTTGTGTACACTTATTTAAGTATTATACATACATGCAGTTGTCAATTCATGTTAAATATTAGAAAGCTTACTTTCCCCTTGCTTTTATAAATATAAAAAGACGTCTTAATATTTTCTCCCTTGGTTTCTAAGGGGTTTGGATTTCAACAACCCTATGGGAATGAGAGATGAAACCTTGGCCTAATAAGGGGAAGAGAGAGAATTGGCTCGGGATGGCCCCATGTAGGTTGATCTATCATCCTTGGCTCTGAGCACAAAACTGAACAAACAAACAAACAAAACCCTCCCCTAATAACTCATAACGGTGGGGCTACCCTCTATCAGTTTGGAGTTTGAATTAAGAATGTGCTGTCTGATTTTTCCAAAGAAGACATCCAAATGGCCAACAGACACATGAAAAAGTGCTCAACATCGCTCGGCATCAGGGAAATCCAAATCAAAACCTCAATGAGATACCACCTCACACCAGTCAGAATGGCTGAAATTAATAAGTCAGGAAACAACAGATGTTGGTGAGGATGTGGAGAAAGGGGAACCCTCCTACACTGTTGGTGGGAATGCAAGCTGGTGCAGCCACTCTGGAAAACAGTATGGAGGTTCTTCAAAAAGTTGAAAATAGAGCTACCATACAATCCAGCAATTGCACTACTGGGTATTTACCCCAAAGATACAAATGTAGTGATCCAAAGGGGCACCTGCACCCCAATGTTTATAGCAGCAATGTCCACAATAGCCAAACTATGGAAAGAGCCAAGCTGTCCATCAACAGATGAATGGATAAAGAAGATGTGGTATATATACACAATGGAATATTATGCAGCCAACAAGAAAAAAAAAAAAAGAAATCTTGCCATTTGCAACGACGTGGATGGAACTAGAGGGTACTATGCCAAGTAAATAAGTCAATCAGAGAAAGACATGTATCATATGATCTCACTGATATGAGGAATTCTTAATCTCAGGAAATAAACTGAGGGTTGCTGGAGTGGTAGGGAGTGGTAGGGATGGGGTGGGTGGGTGATAAACATTGGGGAGGGTATGTGCTATGGTGAGCACTGTGAATTGTGTAAGACTGATGAATTACAGACCTGTACCTCTGAAACAAGTAATACATTATATGTTTAAAAAAAAAAAAAGAAGATAGTAGGAAAGGAAAAATGAAGGGGGGGAAATTGGAGGGGACATCAACCATGAGAGACTATGGACTCTGAGAAAGAAACTGAGGGTTCTAGAGGAGAGGGGGGTGGGGGGATGGGTTAGCCTGGTGATCGGTATTAAAGAGGGCACGTATTGAATGGAACACTGGGTGATATACGCAAACAATGAATCATGGAACACTACATCAAAAAAAATTAATTAAAAAAATGTAAAAAAAATTCAACATAAACTAATGAATAAGAAAGATCATTTAGGGGGGCATATGACTGTCTCCACACCCTACAGAGATCAAAATAAAGGAATGCATCTTTGAGTGTAAAAAAAAAAAAGAATGTGCTGTCTGGGAATCCCTGGCCAAACATCAATTTGAACAACAAAAACGGTGGTCCCAAGCAGCTTTAACCCCCGCCAAGAGTGGCAGAAGCAAATCCAGAACCAGGACTGTTGCCCAACAGGCGGGAACCCACCGGCCGGCGGGCTCGGAACCCAGAGGCTTGGGAGCGCATGCGTTCCAGGGTCAGTTGCTGCGCTGCGGGCAGCCAGGCAGCTACCCCCACTACTGGTTCCTCTTAGGCTCCTGACGCCCCGTCTCCTGCGGTGGCAGCTCCGTCTGACGGTGGAGCTTTCCCACTTTTCCGGGGAGCCTTAGCGCTCTGTGACCATGCTGCGCCGAATATGGGGCTTCCTGTTGCCCACAGTGGCTGGCCAGGAAGACGAATCCGACCGCTTTTTTGAAGAGCTCTTCCGGAAGCTGGACCACCGCGAAAACGGCATGGTGGACGTCACAGAACTGCAGAAAGAACTGGAAGCTATGGGCCAGGACGAGGAGGTGTTCAGGCCGCACAGAGTGTGGGAGGTTGCAGGACCACTGGAACCATTAGGAGGTGGGGCTGGGCCTGGGGATGGGGACTGAGAAGATCCCTCAGCCCTTCCTGAGCTCTCCAGGCTCAGAAATTCTTTCCGTGTGAGCTGCTTCACTTAAAACTGCCCCGCTGTTGGAACACTTTCCATAAGTTTCTCTCCTAATAGTGACCTGCCACGCGCAAATGTGTTGAAGACTTTACCATCTTGCCTCGATGGGGTCCAAGCCATTAAAACTCTTAAAAGGCCCGCTTGCACCATCACAACGTTAACCAAACGTCCCCAGTGAGCTAAATGCCTATGGCCTGTGTTCAAATTCTGTTAGCTTTTGGGAACCCCAAGGGTCTGCCCTGACAGCCTGGGATGGCTCGTCCTGCAAGGGCATCCATAGTTTGGGCGATGCAGCCCGCACAGCCGTTTGCTCCAGAATGCTCCCGCCTCAGGGGCTGCATCATGCCCTTTGGGGACCTTCCTGTGTGTGCACTGGCTACTCCGCAGGCAGGGAACTGGAGATGTTCTGATCCTAACACATTAATTACAACCACGTATTTTCAGTTTAACCTAACACCACTAAAGTATTTATATTATACTGCAACAATATGCCATACACTATAGTATAGAATTATCATTTAGCTTAACAAATGACGATATCAATACTGACTGCTGTGTTTTCAGAGAAGCCCCACTTCCATAGCTGTACATTTAACCAGCTGACCATCTAGAGTTAAAAAAAAAAAAAAAAAAAAAGAGTGTTTTACTAAGCTTCTCTAAGAGACTACGAAGCCCAGCAGTAGCATGGGAGTGTTTGAAAAGGGGAAGGGGTCACCAGGTTTTCTGGAAATCTTTTTCTTGTGAGGAGACTTAATTAAATTCAGTAAGAGAAAACAATATTTAATAAGTTTCCATCTGGTAGGCTTGAATTGAATAATGGATGTGAGGTCACACAACATGGAGTCCAGACAATCAGGGCAGTAGCATTTACTGTTAAGTCCATAATTCTTGGGATTTATAAAGTGCATGCCAGAGAAATGGGGTGATAACTACATACCCTGGATAATGCTGTGTCATATTTTGTTATAGACATTGATGATTTGTTCCCTGAGACCTACCCAACCACAAATGCCAGTCTTAATTATATACAATATATATTGATTTCACTGGGTTCTCTGTGTCCAAGGTTTTCTGCTATGTTCACTTTGTATTAACAAGAAAACAAACATGACTTTATGCCTTCCTTCCTTCCTTCTAATAAAGATCTAGGTTTCATCAGACTGTCCAGAGTCCGCTCTATCTTCATTCCATTTATCCCAGTGGTTCTCAACTAGGAGTGATTATGTCCCTCAGGGACATTTGGCATTTTTGACATTTGATGGTCCTGACAGCTGGGGATATGTGTGCATGTGTGTATGTGTATGTGTGATACTAGCATCTAGTGAAAGAAGGCCACGGATGTTGCTAAACATCCTACAGTGCACAGGAAAACAAAAGATGATCTGGTCCCAAATATCAATAGTGTCGGGGTTGAAAAACTCTGACTTACCCCAGCCACAGCCCCTGCCATTCCTTGCACCCCTCTTCCAGTAGTTGAACATGCCCTTTACTTCAGTGAGTGAATAGAGGTGAACTGCACTGAATTCCTTCAGATTTCTGGCCCTCTTGTAAAATTACCTCAGCTGTAAAATGGGGATAATAGTGCCTAGCTCATAGGGTTGTTATGACGATTAAGGAGCAAATAAATGAAAAATGCCTAAAATTATTTATTCAGCTTAAAGCAGTTAGTAAGCCTCAATAAATTTGATACACAGACTATAATCTTACCTTTATTTACATCTATGCTCAGTTTATTTCCACTAGTCTCGAGAAATGAGGTGTTTCTTCTTTTCAAATTTGGTTCTTCCAGTTACATTGTTGACTTCAGGTCCTCTCCGTCTCCTTTAAAATAGGAAAAGTACAACTTTAATAACAATGATCTTCCCATGGCCGTGGCTCCCCGCCTAGCAATTACCCTTTCATTTTCCTCTGTATGTAGTCTGGTCTTTGACAAAGCTATCCCTTCTCTTCTCTGTGGTGAGGCTTCGGTCTCCATTCTTTCCCTCTGTGAAAGGTCACTGAGGGCTTCTGCATTGTGCACTTTGGCTCTTGGGCTCTATTCTGCGGCACGGAACACCGATGATGGCTCCTTTATTTTCTCCTTTGGCACTTTGTCTCAGTTCCCTGGCTATTGCTTTTCAGATCCCTTTATGGACTCTCCTTTGGCTCACCCCTCAAACAGGTGGGCTTCAAGATTACTTTTCCAAGCTTCCAACTGTCATCCTAGTGTGGGTGATGCACAAATGGATAGCTAGCCCCAGCTTCTGAGTCTCTCCACTTCCCCCTGTGATCATAGTCTTGGTTAAGTGTTCTACCACCAAGTCATTCTATATTCCTCCTTTTCCCTTACCCCAACACGCAGTTCATCACACGGTCCTATGTAATTCCTTGGTATATCTCATAACCAATTCCCTTCCTCTCCTACCTATTGCTCCTGGTAAGCCCAGGCCGCCACCATCTCTCACCATTTTTTCCCCCACATTGCCACCAGATGACCCTTCTAAAAGATACATCTGATTGTATCATGACCCTGCTTAAAATTCTTCAGGGTCTCGACAATGTCAGTGGGAAAAGTCCAAGCCTCTGAGCATGATATATAAGATGATTTCTTGGTAGGTGTTGAGGCTAGTGACATAGTTCTCCACCTTACAGTTATTCAAAGATCTGGATTCCTTTCTTCTTGTGGCTCTACCATCCTCAAGGGTCTCTCATCATTATCTGCCTTCAGCTGGTGAAGGTGGAATGAGCATGTAGGATTTTGTTAGCTAGGCCTAGAGAGGTACCTTCCCTCTTCATCGGTGAGACCTTGCTCACATGACCATATTTAACGGCAAGCGAGACTGAGAAACGTAATCTAGCAGTGTGCCCAAAGAAGGCAAGAAGGAATTTTAGTGGACAGCTAGTGATCTCTGCTACATCCCTCACACTCTTGTATCTTTGTTCACCTTTTGCTCTCATTTTTAAAATATTCAGGTAGAGCCACTTCTGTGATGATTTCCCTCATGTCTTTATTCCCCACTGAACCTTGAACATTTTCTTTGGATATATTTTAGTTTATGATGTAATTAGCTGTTCTTCAATAAAACATTTATCATTATAAGAATTTCATAAAATATGTAGACATATTTCCCAAGAGTTCTAGTTTTTTTTTTTAATGTACAGTGTTGTATTAGTTTCAGGTGTGCAATATAGTGCTTTGACAATTCTATACATTCTCAGCGCTCATCAAGATAACTGTATTCTTAATCCCCTTCACCTATTTTACCCATCCCCCAACCCACTTCACCTCTGTTCTCTATAGTTAAGAGTTTTCTTTTCTCTCTCTCTTTTTTTTTTTGTTTGTTTGGTTTCTTAAATTTCACATATGAGTGAAATCATATGATATTTGTCTTTCTCTGACTGACCTATTTCACTTAGCATTCTACTCTCTGGATCCATCCATGTTGTGGCAAAGGGCAAGATTTCATTCTTTTTTATGGCTGAGTAATATTTATATGTCACTTCTTCTTCATCCATTCATCTATCAAAGGAAACTTGGGTTGCTTCCATAATTTGGCTATTGAACCTTGAACATTTTCTATCATAGTGGCTCTGGTGTCTTCCCTGTTAACCTGTAAACTTCTTGAGGGCAGAGGTTATGTCTGATTCATTTCTTTTTCTCAAGCATTTACTGAGTGAGTGAATACATGCATGATTGTTGAGTAGAAAAGTAGACTAGTCAGTTGCTAAACTTCTTTAAAGTTCCAATACTCAAAGATTCTATGTTTTTAGTGTTGGAAATTTTACTCTAAGACTAAGGTACCAATAATCTATGGCAGAGTATCTAATTTATATAGGATAAATGTACACATGTTTAAACACTATAACTTGTAATCTACCTTGTCTGAATCTCATGTCTGTAATATAATTTCTTCTCTCTTATAGATACTATTAAAATCTGTTGATATTAATGCATGCAATCTGTTGAAGCTTAACACATTTATGCAGTACTTTAAAGATAATGAGAAGATAATGAGGTTGATTTTTAAGAGTTTGGACACAAATAATGATGGTATGTCTCTATACAGTGAGCAAACATGTGTAGCCAAGAATTAGCCATGTTTTAGTAGAGGTTTATTATTTGATATTTGGCTTCCGTGAAAGGTTATTAAAAATTCATTTATTTAATCCTGTCATTTGTTTGACTGTTATTACTTCTAAGGAATATTTTTTAACGATGTAATCTTTATTTGCATACTATCTTTCAAAAATAACAACCATCAACAAAAAAGCCTGTACCCTTTGAACAATATGCTTTTCCCCTTGAACAATATAAATATCTAAAAGATATTTATAACATTTTGATAAGGTTTTTACGTGAAGCTCCATGTAGCAATGGTGGGTAAGCCAAATCTGGAAAGATGAGTGAAAGTTAGCTTAGTGAGGAGTGGGAAAGTGTTCCAGGCAGGAAAAATGGCTAGCTGGGAGACTGGTCACAGCAGGAGAGCAGGTCATGTCTGAGGAACTGGGGGAAGACCAGTGAGGTCGAGGCTGAGAGCAAGGGGAAGTTTCAGAGATGAGGTGGCTAAGAAGCAGGCCTGGGCAGGATCATGGAGGTCCTTGAGGTCTGTGAAGGTTTCTGGACTTGATCGGTGGGGGGGCCACTGAAGAGTTTTCAGTAGGAGGAGTAGCACCATAATATTTGTATGGAGCATTGATTGGTGTCTAAGCTTACATAGGGTTAGTGGTGATGGGAATAAATAATTTGGGAGATGTTTACGCATGGAACAGATCACATTTGGTGATTGAAATTGGTGAAGGAAAGGAGAGAGGCAAGAACAATTGGGTTGAGCAGCATTGGAGGGTGGTAGTATTATTTATTGATACAGGAAATATCATATGGGCTCTCTAGTCTCTTCTTTTTATCTTGGCAAGTAAAAGAAATAATTGGGATATTAATGTCTTATGAAATGTTGCAACAATGCAGTGAATACTGCTTAACTCTGCCTCTGTATCTTTTCAAAACTTCCAGTTAATCTTTATTTTCTTTGTTCCTTTAAAGGAGTGATTGATACTTCAGAAATTATTGATGCTCTCGACTTAATAGGTATACAGATTTCTGAAAAATAGGCAGTGAAAATTCTTGAAAGGTCAGCCCTTATATGTGTGTATACATTTTTAAAATTATTTTTTATTTACTTTTAAAACCCTTTTCATTGTAATAATGACAATAATGGAAACTTTAGGGAAGCATGAGTGGCTTCCCTATTTAGTAGCCACTTTATTTTTTTTGAAGATTTTATTTATTTATTTTGACAGAGAGAGAGACACAGTGAGAGAGGGAACACAAGCAGAGGCAGTGGGAGAGGGAGAAGCAGGCTTCCCACTGAGCAGGGAGCCCAATGTGGAGCTCCATCCCAGGACCCTGGGATCATGACCTGAGCTGAAGGCAGATGCTTAACAGACTGAGTCACCCAGGCACCCCCTTATAAGACTTTATACTCAAAGCATTATTTTCCTCATTGCACAGATTAGGAAATTTTTGAATAGTGAGGTTTAGTAATTTGCCCTATGTCAACATAATCTACCACCCAAATATTAACTCACTGATACAGTTTTAGTGCATGTATCTATTGCTTTTTGTAAGACTTTTATATTATTAGTCAGTCAGTCAACAAATCAAGTTAGCTATCAACTGAATATTGTTTGGTACATTTTGCCAGGCACATAGTAGTCAATGAGGAGTCTGTGGTAAATAGGATGCTCCTGGTGCCCACCCTGACAGAGCTAACGGTCCATGGGGGTAGGGAGTGCAAACAGTGGGTAGGCAGTTGCACTGTGGCAAAGGTTATGACAGGAATATATAGGAAAACAACAAAGAAAGGTATCTTTTATCAATAAAAATACTAAATTTTATCAAACTATTTTCATATTTCAAGCTGTTTTCATTTGACCTATTTACATAATAAATTCTAGTGGTAGATTTTCTGACATTAAATATTCCTGGGATAAGGCTAACTTGTTATGAACTATTTCATACAGGAAAATGTATAGAAAGATAAAGGTAGGGGCACCTGGGTGGCTCAGTCGGTTAAGCAGCTGCCTTCGGCTCAGGTCATGATCCCAGGGTCCTGGGATCGAGCCCCGCATCGGGCTCCCTGCTCAACAGAGAGCCTGCTTCTCCCTTTCCCTTTGCCTGCCACTCTGCCTACTTGTGCTCTCTCTCTGTCAAATAAATAAATAAAAAATATCTTTAAAAAAAAAAAGATAAAGGTAAACATTTAACAACCATGCCATCACTGGATTTATCATAGTTAACATTTTTGCCATATTTGGCTCAAATTTTTTGGATAAATAAAATATTACACATAGTTGAAGTTTTCAGTGTATTCCTAATACTCATTCTCTCCCCTGCTGCCAGAAGTAACTATTATCCTGAATGTACTATTCATTCAGATTTTTATCTCTCTCTCTATTTTACTGTAGGCATACTCTTAAAATATATAGCATTGTTTCTTATGTTTTTAAAACCTTACTTAAGTAAGGTGGCATACCACATATTTTTTAAAATTACTTTTTTCTAAGCCTTCTATTTTTCAGATTTGTTGCTGCTGGTGCATATAGCTCTAGTTAATCATTTTACCACAGTAAGGGTCCTGTTTAATAAATATAATTAAATTTACTTATGAATTCTCCTGATGATGGTCATTCAGGTTTAAAATTTTTTTGTTTTGTTACTAATACAAAACAATGCTGCAGTGAATGTTCTTGTATACATCTCCTTGTATAGTACTTACAGTAGAGTTGCTTGATTATGGGGTATGCTGACATTTAACTTTAATTACATATACCAAATTGTTCTTCAAAGTGGTTGTACCAATTTAGCCTCCTACTAAAAATGTATTTCTTTTCAAATATTTGATACTGTAGGCTTCTAATATTTTAATATTTTCCAAGCCAATGAGTCAGAAATATTGTCCTGTTGTTTTAATTGAATTTGATTCAGTTTAACTATATTCCTCATTACTAGTGAGTCTAAGTATCTTTTCATATATTTGTTGGCCATCTGGATATTCCTCTTCTGTGAATTACCTACTCATGTCTTTTGCCTATTTTTCAGCTAGATTGATTGTCTTTTTCTTAATGGCTGGCAGGTTTAGAATGTTTTTTCTAAATCCTGGAGATTAATCCTGTGTTGATTATATGCATTGCAAGTATCTTTTCCTAGCTTGTTGCTTACTTTTAAATTCATATTTAGGTGTTTTTTTTGTCATTCTGCAGTTTAATATTTTTTTTTTTTTTTTTTTTTTAAAGATTTTATTTATTTATTCATGAGAGACAGAGAGAGAGAGAGGCAGAGGGAGAAGCAGGCTCCCAAGGAGCAGGAAGCCCGATGCGGGACTCGATCCCAGGACCCTGAGATCATGACCTGAGCCGAAGGCAGACGCTTAACCATCTGAGCCACCCAGGCGCCCTGCAGTTTAATATTTTAATGTAGTCTTATTTCTTCATTTTTTCCCTTATGGATATGCTTTTCACATCTTGAGAAATTCTTCCTTGCCCTGGGACATAAAGATATTAATCTCTATTTCTTTTTCTTTTTTTTTTAAGATTTATTTATTTATTTTAGAGAGAGCATGCATGTGCCTGCGCGTGTGTGTGGTGGGAAGGGGCAGAGGGAGGGAATCTCAAATAGACTCCCCACTGAACCCGGAGCCCGGGATGTGGGGCTCTATCTAACGACCCATGAGATCATGACCTCAGCTGAAACCAAGTCAGATATTTAACCCACTGAGGCACCCAAGCACCCCAAGATATTAATCTATATCTCACTAAAAAATGTTGTATCTTACATTTAGTTCTTTAATTCATCTGTAATTGATATCTGTGTATGGTGTGAAGTAAGGATCCATTTCTTTCCTTCCTTCCCTCCTTCCTTCCTTCTTTCCTTCTTCCTTCCCTCCTTCTTTCCTTCCTCCTTCCCTCCCTCCCTCTCTCCCTTTCTCTCTTTCTTTCTTCTCATAGTTGGTTGTTCTGTCATTGTTTATTACTTACAGTAGAGTTGCTTGATTATAGGTTATGCTGACATTTAACTTTAATTACATATACCAAATTGTTCTTCAAAGTGGTTGTACCAATTTAGCTTCCTACTAAAAATGTACTTTTACATTTTCCCACAGATTTTAAATGCTTACCTCTGTCATATATCAAATTTCCATCTGTGTATGGATGTGTTTCTGGTCTCTTTATTCTATTACATTGGTGTCTATTATACATCATTACCACATGTTTTAATTACTATCACTTTATATACTTATATTTTTGGTCAATATGTGTGTGTGTGTGTGTGTGTGTGTGGGGGGGGGGTGGGGGGGAGAGGGGGAGGGGGGGGGGGGGGGGGGGGGGGGGGGTTGCAGAGGCAGGGGGAGAGGGGCAGAGAATCTTAAGCAGGCTCCACACTGAGCATGGAACCCAATGCAGGGCTCAAACTCATGACCCTGAGATTATGACCTGAGCTGAAATCAAGAGTTGGATGCTTAACTGAATGAACCACCCAGGTGCCCCTTACTATCACTTTAGAATCTATTTTGATGTCTTGACTTTCCTCATCTTCAACAGTGTCAGTGCTCCTTTTGGCCCTTTGCTCTTCTATATTAATTTAATTTAATTTAATTTTTTTTTTAGTTTTTTTTTAAGATTTTTTTATTTATTTGAGAGAGCGAGAATGAGAGAGAGAGAGCACATGAGAGGGGGGAGGGTCAGAGGGAGAAGCAGACTCCCCGCTGAGCAGGGAGCCTGATGCGGGACTCGATGCCGGGACTCCAGGATCATGACCTGAGCCGAAGGCAGTCGCTTAACCAACTGAGCCACCCAGGCACCCCTATATTAATTTTAGAATTGACTTATTTAGTTACATACACATGTGTGCACATACACACTCCTTTTGGAATGTTAATTGGAATTGCATTGAACTTATAAATTAATTAAGGAGAAAATTGATATGCTTATGATGTTAAATGTTAACTGTTCCATGAATATTATATATGTCTTTATTGATTTAAATTCTCTTTTCTGTCTTTTAATAAAGTTGTATACATTCTCTAAAATGGTCTTGTATAACTTTAGCTGGATTTATATCCAACTATGGTTTTTGTGGCTTTTATAAGTGTACAGCTGAATTTGAGTTGTTTTCACTTCATTAGACCATTTGTGTCCATATTAATAAGTGATGCTATACCAAAAGCTAAGATGGGACATGGAATCCTTTTCGTGATCTGGTGCCTGGCTGCCTCTCTAGCTGCATCATCTCTACAACTTTCCTTCTACTCTGTGCTCTAGGCTGTCTGGGCTTCTTTCAACTTTTAAAAAACCATGGTCTTTCTTTCCTCCAGACCTTGTACAAACTGTTCTTTCTGCCTGGAAGACCCTTTCCAACTCCTTCATTTGAGTATCTCCTACTTACTCCTTAGGTCTCAGTTTAGATGTGACTTTAACCTCTGAAACTTCTTTATCTTCCTGGTATTTGCTTTTACAGCAGCTTTACAGAGGCTTGCTTGTCATACTCTCTGTTGCCAGTAGACTGTAAGCTTCATGAAGCAGGGACAGAGTATATTATTATCCATTGTTCTGTAGTCAGTGCCTACCGTAGTGTCTGGCACATACTAGCAGATCAATACATGTTTTCTTATTGATTTAATGGTGTCACAAGAGCCAAGAGTGGAGCATGTCATATTTAACAGAATGGGGTCAGCAACATAAATACTGAAAAATCATCCATTGGATCTGAAATTTGGGAGATTTCTGGGGATCTTAGTGAAAACATTTTCAGTAGGGAGCTTAAGAGTTGAGTCAGATTGTTATTGAGTGAATGGAAGGTGAGGATATGGGGACTGTGAAAGTGGTTTACTGATTTGGGATATTTGGATAAGAAGAAGACAGGCAAGTCTTTTTATTTTTATTATTATTTTTTAAGGATAGGAGAGATTTGAGGAGAAGTAACAATCAGAGAGGGAACTGTTGGATATGTTGTAGAGAGAGGAGAAAAGTGATTGGGACCAATGATTTGAGAAAGAGAGAGAGAGAGACAGAGACGGAGACAGAGACAGAGAGACACTGAGTCCTTCAGTAGGAGTCGACATTTCACCCTCTAGGTCTAGAGCACAGGAGGTAAGGATGAAAGTGGGTAGGGAGAAATTTATTCATTTACTCAACCAATATTTATTGAGTGCTTGACATTCATCTAGATGCTAAGGATGTAGTAGTGAAGGAAACAGGCAAAAATCCCTGCTCTTATGTAACTCAGAATAAACAAGAGAAGAAAACAGTAAGCTAGATAAACAATCTATGTTAGATGGTGATTAGCAATAAGGGGAAATATAGAGCAGGGAAGGGAAACAGTCTCTGTGTGTGAGTGATACAAGGGGCTGCAGTTTTAGACATGGTGAGTAGGGAAGATCTTGAAGGTGACGTTTGAGTAGAGATCTGAAGAAAGTAAGAGAAGGAGCCATGATAATCTTTGGGGGGAAGGGCCTTCTAGATAAAGGAAACAGCAAGAGCAAAGGCCCAAGTTGGGCAGTGTATTTATATGGCTAGGGCACTGAGAGGGGACTAGTGTGTTCGGAATAGAGTGAATGAGAAAGAGGGTGGTAGGAGATTTTAACAGGAGTCAGATCACATCAGATCTTGAGAGGGAAATTATAAGGACTTTGGCTTTTACTCTGTAAGTCACTGGATGGTTTTAAACAGAGGTATGCCATGATTTAACTTAGGTTTTGCAGTCTCATTCTGTCTCATGTGTTGAAAATAGTTTGTAGGCAGCAAGGGAGAAAGCAGGTAGACCAACCAGGACAGTTTTGCAAAATACAGACAAAATTTGAGGGTGGCTTGTACCAGGATGGAGGAGGTTGGATTCTGGATATATTTTGAAATGTTGACTTGATTTACTTTGGGGAGCACATGTGGGGTAAAAAGGAAAGAAAATAGTCAAGGTTAATGCCAAGGCTTTTGGCCTGAGCATCTAAATAATGGAGTGGCTATGCATTGAGATGGATAAGACTGAAAAAAGCAAGTTTGGGATGGGGTGGTTATCAGAGTACAGGTTTGTTCTTGTTCTCTTCTAGATGCTAATCAGACATACAAGTAGCGATGCCAGGTAGGCAGCTTGAAACAGGAGTCTAGAGTTCAGAGGAACATTCTGGCAGAGATTTGGGAGTCATGGACTTATAGATAATATTTAAAGCCATGAGACTGAAAGAGATGACCAGAGAGAGAATATACTCTGAGTCCTGATATTCTTTAAAGTTAAGAGGCAGGGTATTGAGGGGAAGCCAGTAAAGGAGAGTGAGGAGGAGCAGCTAGAGAAATAGGACAAGAGCCAGGAGAATACTCTGTTCTGGAAGCCAAATGGAGAAAATGTAAGGAGGAGGCAGCTGTCTTTTTCAAAAGATAGGCTAAGTAAGATGATAGGCTAAGTAAGATGAGGACAGAGACCAGACCATTGATTTCCACTGCAGAGGCCATTGGTGGAGTAATGGTGGTGAGAGCCTGATGGGAGTGGGTTCAAGAGAGAATGAGAAGGAGAAATTGGAGACAGAAGATAGACAACTCTTTAAGAAGTATCACTGCTGGAGTGGTGGGGGGTGGGGGGTATGGGGTGGCTGGGTGATAGACATTGGGGAGGGTATGTGCTATGTTGATCGCTGTGAATTCTGTAAGACTGTTGAATCACAGACCTGTACCTCTGAAACAAATAATACATTATATGTTAAAAAAAAGAAGAAGATAGTAGGAAGGGAAAAATGAAGGGGGGGAAATCGGAGGGGGAGATGAACCATGAGAGACTATGGACTCTGAGAAACAAACTGAGGGTTCTAGAGGGGAGGGGGGTGGGAGGGATGGGTTAGCCTGGTGATGGGTATTAAAGAGGGCACGTATTGAATGGAGCACTGGGTGTTATACGCAAACAATGAATTAGGAACACTACATCAAAAACTAATGATGTAATGTATGGTGATTAACATAACATAATAATAAAAAAAAAGAAGTATCACTGTGATGTGGGACGCCTGGGTGGCTCAGTTGGTTAAGCGCCTGCCTTTGGCTCAGGTCATGATCCCAGGGTCCTGGGATTGAGTCCACATTGGGCTCCTTCCTCAGCAGGGAGCCTAATTCTCCCTTTGCCCTCCCCCTGCTTGCGTACATGCTCTCTCTCTCTCTCTGACAAATAAATAAAATCTTAAAAAAAAGTATTACTGCAATGTGATGAGCACTGGGTGTTATATGCGACTAATGAATCAAAAATTAATGATGTACTATATGTTGGCTAATTGAATTTAAATAATAAAAAAAAAGTGTTACTGCAAAGGCAAAGAGAGATAAAAGGTGGTGATAGTGGGGAAAATAAGGTCCACAGATTTTTTTTTTTTTTTAAAGATGAGAATGTGTGAATACTCATGTTTTGGGGAGAAACGGGATGACAATGGCCTGAGATTGAGTGTCTGGAACTGATTTGGTGGCTTGAGGAGATATTTGAAGTTTAGCAACCGCGGAAGCTGAGAAAGGGAGCTGACTGAGACAAGAAGTTGAAATTTTGGTAAGTTCACACTTAGCAATATATTTCACTATCTTTCTTCAAATTCTTAATTTCATTCAGGGATTTGAGAAATTCTCTAATGAGAATTCTTTAAAATTCTTAAAATTGGCTTAATTATATTATTCCATATTAATGGAAGTTATATTTCTGTGGGTATTTGGGTTTATTATGGTATTTTTTATATCCATATTTCATATCCATAGAAAGTGGAAATTGTCTTTTAAGAGCTGAATTACCAAAAAGGTAATTTTCGGTCATCATTTTGTTCCTAGAAAAGTTACAAGATGAGGTTTATCAGATGGAAAGAAGGGAAAATGTTTAAGAAGAAATGGGAGAAGATTGGGATGCAGGAATACTCGCTTATAGTTTTGTAGTTCTTTATAGGTTATAAGGCCATTGTATATATAATCCCATATAATACTCTAAGGGTGTCTAGCTGGCTCAGTTGGGGGAGTATGCAACTCTTGATCTCAGGGTTGTGAGTTGGAGCCCCACAATGGGTGTAGAGATTACTTAAAAATAAAATCTTTAAAAAAATACTCTAAAGCTCTATGTTGTAGGATTATTCCCATAGAAACTGAAATTTAGAGGTGTAGGATGCACTCTACCTCACAAAAGTAACAGTGGACAGAGCTCAACTATAACCCAGATATTCTGACTTTAAGAATATAAGATATGATTTTGATAATGCTGTTTGAAATTTATGAATTATAGTTTATATTTGAGCATATTCTTTTAAAAATATACAGCATGGATACTGATGGGTCAATGAAAGTGGACTGGGATGAATGGAGGAAGCTTTTTTATATAAACCTGCAAGAAATGTTAAGGAAGTTGCCCATCACTGGAACTATTTTACTGTAAGTGGTCTCTTCTTTAATATTTGTGTATTTTATACCATGAGTCATGGGCATAAAATGTAATGCATTATAAACTGTTAGAAAATTATGGGGCCAGAATATTAGCTAGTGAGGTTTTCTTGATTAAACAAGTGATGATATAGAATGTTATTTCCTCACAAACTTGTATAATGTGAAATATCTGAAGTGACATAGAATATTTACTTCAACCAGGGGCGCCTGGGTGGCTCAGTTGTTAAGCGTCTGCCTTCAGCTCAGGTCATGATCCCAGAGTCCTGGGATCGAGCCCTCCATCGGGCTCCCTGCTCCGCGGGAAGCCTGCTTCTCCCTCTCCCACTCCCCCTGCTTGTGTTCCCTCTCTCGCTGTGTCTCTCTCTGTCAAATAAATAAATAAAATCTTAAAAAAAAAAAAAGAATATTTACTTCAAAGTTTCAACTTGCAAAAAGCACCCATCTGTTGGCAATAATTATGCACTTAGCAGTTAATTACTCCTACACGGCACCATTATTCTGTATTATAGTTGCTTATTTTCTTGCCTGAAAGTAGGGACTGTGAATTGCTGATTATTGTGTCACACAGTACATTCCCAATAAATATTTGTTGGATAAATGAATAAACTATAACTGGAATTCTTTTGAAAGAGTGCTAAGGTTCTAGTTTTTTCACATTCATAGGCCCTCAAAAAAAAAAATCCTGCTTATGATACATGTACAGCAGAGCTCATTATCTGCAGCTCTGGGCACTACATGGGAAGGTCCAGGTTTTTTTTTTGTTTTTTGTTTTGCCAATTCTACTGTAGGTAAAGATATAAATGGAAACTGCTTCCAAATGCTTATATTTCATATTTGTTTTGTTAGAGGTAAAGAGTCTGAACATAACGTGGAGATTCACTAGATCTTGAACACTAGAGATACTTTTATGTTATTGTCAGTTAAATAGTTATCTCACTAGTAGTTTAATAGTCTGTATCTCACCACAGCTACAAATATTTGGTAGAACCTGACGGGTTGTTCTTTTTTGTATTCAATCTTAAACAAATAATTTTGAATTGAAAATGGTAATAGATTTAAAAATGGCAAATGTAAAGATTATCTTAAACATGATAAAAATATTATTAGTTTATTTATTTATTCATTTATTTATTTTTGGTGGGTGGCAAAGCAAGGTTTATTGAGCGAAAGCAAAGTGGTAGTACAAAGCTCCCAAGGAGGGAGGGGACCTGAAAGAGTTGCCCAAAAATATCATTAGTTTATAACTGATAGTATTTCAAGCTAATTTATGAGTTACTTAAAATACACTGGTTGGTGAAGCACAAAATTCTAGCAAAGGCTGATACTAATTTACTGTGGAGCTGAGATATATAAAACATTATTTAGATCTTATGAGGAGAGAGCATACTCATTTGAGATCTAATTATAATGTTTGTTTGTTTATTTATTTTGTTTTAATAGGGAATTGATATGGGAGAAAGATGGACTTTTCATGATTTAACTGATGAAGAGAGAAGCTCTGGCTTGTTCGGGAAGTATCTGTTGGCTGGAGGCAAATCTGGTACTTGTGCTCGAACACGCACAGCGCCATTAGAACGTCTGAAAACCCTAACGCAGGTGTGTTACATAGTTCATGTGCATATTTCTGAGCAATGTGAATAATATTTGACGCTTTTCAAAAGAGGGGTTTCAGAGGTCTTAACATGATTCCTTGATATTCTCATGTGCAAATTACTTCATTGCCAGTAATCTAGACTTGTTTATTCAATAGGCTGCCTCAACTCAAATTGAGGGTGCAAAAAACAAATAGTACACCCTTCTCAACCATATGCATTTAGGACTTTAGTGATAGAAGCAGATATGTAAATGAATAACTAAATACAATCTAATAATCTAGCACTAGTATTCTAGGGAGGGCAAAAATTCGGGAAGTCTCCTTTTTCCGTGGAGTAGGGGAAAAGGATAGACAATACTCTGATTCTCTCCATGGGTTAGATGTTGTGACACCAAGAATCAGAGGCTAGTCAAAGAGTTATTCTCCCTCTTTATTCCTTAGCAAATACGGGGCTCTGTAGGTGGAATTCTTCAATTGTCTGTGAAGTTTGGGGTCCTAGAGCTGTTGTGGTCTCCTTGAATTTGGTCAGGCCACGGAGGGATTGCCCGAGCCTGGTGGCCAAGGCTCTGTGGTTTTGGCTGTGCAGCTGAAACAGAGAGGAAAAGGGTTTCCACTCTTCCCATAGTTCTACTCGGGGCAGAAATTATGAGCCTATGACAACATTCAGTCACTATCTCCTTTTACCTATCCTGGGTCGCCAACTAACAAATTTCTCCATAATTTTTATATAAAATATACAGAGCAAGGAGCCCTACCTGGCCGCTAGTGTTATGGGTTTAAGGCAGGGGAAAGGGGCAGAAGGCTTCTTGCCTATTGTTCATCTGTTTTTTCAGTCCTATGCCTCCCTGAATTCTTGAATTCTATATTTCTGAATCAAGAGCTGCTTCACTTTCTCCAGAGAATAAAGTCTCAGGGGCTTTAAAGGACAAATTGACTTCTATATGCATTCT
This sequence comes from Neomonachus schauinslandi, assembly GCF_002201575.2. Classification (NCBI taxonomy): domain Eukaryota; kingdom Metazoa; phylum Chordata; class Mammalia; order Carnivora; family Phocidae; genus Neomonachus; species Neomonachus schauinslandi. The sequence goes on along the minus strand of NC_058406.1, from coordinate 89,733,935 downwards.
CTTCCATAAACACTTAAATTGTAACTTTTACTCTGCCAAATCAGTTATCACTTTTCCCTTTGCTTTCCACCTCTTTTGAATCTGCTGAAATCACTAGTATACTTTTCCCTTGGGGTGACCATATAATTTTCATTTGAACCAAGACACTTTTTTTTTTTTTTAAAGATTGTATTTATTTATTTGTCAGGGGGAGAGAGAAATAGAAAGAGAGAGAGGCAGGCAGAGGGAGATGCAGGCTCCCTGCTGAGCAAGGAGCCCGATGCGGGACTTGATCCCAGGATCCTGGGATCATGACCTGAGCTTAAGGCAGACGCTTAACCTACTGAGCCACCCAGGCGTCCCAGAACCAAGACACTTTTAAAAGTGAGAGGTGGTGCTTAATAATCATGGAGGGACAAGTTTTGGGCAAAGTATGATATATGGCCATCGTAGTTACTGCCTTCTTTTTTACTTTACTATCATTTTGGTTTTGAAGGAGGAGGGAATAAGTGTGTGGTCGATCTACCACTTTTTTTAAATTTAATTTTATTATGTTATGTTAGTTACCATACAATACATCATTGGTTTTTGATGTAGTGATCCACGATTCATTGTTTTCGTATAACACCCAGTTGATCTATGATTTTTACTGAAAATCAGTTTCTTGCATGTCTAAAAATTATTTTATTTTGCTTTTCCCCTTGATTGGCAGTTTGGCTGAGCATGGACACCAAGGCTAAAAATGCTTTCCCTCAGAACTTTTAAGGCATTACCCTATTCTTTTCTAGCATCTAGTGTAACTTGAGAAATCTGATGCCACTCTGATTTTTTTGTAGATGATCTTGTTTTTCTCTCTGGAAGCTTTTGGTCATGCCTCTATCCTGGCTATTCTGAAATCGTACAATATTTTAAGTAGGTTCTTTTATCATCCATTACGTTTGACACTTGGTGGGCTCTTCCTAACTGTAAACTTATGTCTTCCATAAGCATTGGTATATTTTATGATTTCTTTCCTAATTTTCTTTCCTCCATTTTCTTTCTCTGGGATTCTTATTAGTTGGATGTTGTACCTCCTGGATTGACCTGCTATACATCTTACCTTTTCATAAATATATTTGATCACTATGGCATTTTACTCAACATTCTGGGAAATTTCTTCCATCTTATTTTTGCTTTTTAAAAAAATTTTTTATTGTTATGTTAATCACCATACATTACATCATTAGTTTTTGATGTCTTCCATCTTATTTTCTAACCCTTCTGTTGAACTTATTTTGGCAATCACATTTTAAATTTCCAAGAGCTCTTTTTATCCCTTCAGTTGTTCCTTTTTCATAGTATCTTTTTCTTGTTTTGTGGTGTTTTTTATTGATTCAGTATCATCTTGATTCTTTCTGAGGATATTAGAGGGTCCTTTACATTGTTTGTTTTAGTTAACTGTAGCTTCCTGAATTGTCACTATTTTCTCTGGAATTAGTTTGGTTAATCTTAGTTTTAGATTTTTATGTTGCCATTCTTTCCCCATATATACGGTGATCCTTTATTGTTCTTCCATATTCAAAATGAAGGGTTGCTGGTATAGATTTCTTCTGCAGTTGGTTGTGTTTTCTAGTTATGTTTCTCCCACAGAATTTTTAAAAAATTAGATATAATAGACAGATAACATATATATTAGTTTCAGATGTACAACATAATGATTCAGTATTTGTACATATTGAAAAGCTATCACCATGGTAAATCTAGTTAACATCCATCATCACAAGTTGCGATTTTTTTGTGTGTGTGTGATGAGAATATTTAAGATCTAGTCCCGTAGCAACTCAGAATTTTTGTTATAAAAGGAGTTCACACATCCTGTTTATTTGCATTCTTTCCCTGTCACCAAGAGAACCAAGCAATGATCACAAGAAGTAAGTTCCCTGTAAATCAGTTTCTTGAAAACTCCACAACTTTTTTTGTAGCCTTGTTGTTTCTTTTGCCAGGTGCTCTTTCCCTCTATGTGTGACAGGCTCAAGCTTCTACACTGCACCACACTTCCTCAGACTTCTCTCATCAAGCCTGGGGTACTAGGAGCCACTCCCAGGCCTTGCCTTCCCTTTGTAGGCCTGTCACTTTTTCCTTTATATATCTTGAGGTCAAAAGTTGGTATACTCTTGGAGAATTGAACTTTTTATCATGGTGAAGGACCCTCTTGATCTCCATAAATGCTTTTAGTTCTATTTTGTGTGACATTAATAGAGCCACACTCCCTTCTCCTGTTTGGAATTTGTGCGATATATTCATTGTCATCCTTTTACTTTTGAACTTTCTGTATTTTTAAGTTTTAGATAAGCCACTTAAAACAGCATATGGTTGGGTTTTGTTATATTTTTAATTGGAAGATCTATTCCATTTACAGTTAATGTATTTACTGATATTTTCATTTAAACCCACCATCTTATTTTATGCTTTCTGTTTGCCCTGCCTGTTTTAAGATCCTCCTTCCTTTCTTGCCTTCTGTTGTATTTTAAAAAATCATTCTGCTTTTCCTCCCTCCATTAGTTTGTTGTTGTTTTTTAAAATATTACTTGTAGCAGTAACTTGTGGACAAGAATGATGATATCCAACTTCAGACTAGATTTCTGTTTGCTTCTGTCAGGTGCCTGGGAATGCTGTCAATCTGGGATCACTTTAATTCAAGTTCGAGTCTTGAAGTTCCCTGGACCACCCAGGTGATACAAAGCCATGCTGCAAGTCCTTGCAGAAGCTGGTTTCTTCTGGTTTATGCTTACCATGAGGGTGTGGCCCTGCAAAGTCCCCATTTAAAGTGGAGGTGGTATGTGAGAGACCTATGCCTTTGGTGGGCCCTGGGATTTATCTTTTGTTTGTTAATCCTGTGAGGCCACCAAAACAACAACTTAATCTCACAACTGTTTCTTTTGCATTCAGAAATACACTTTAATGCTAATCTTACTTTTCTGTGTTTTCTCTTACATATTGACCCTGTAATATGTTTCTGTCTTATTAGCTCACGGATACCTTTAAGAAAACTTTAAGAAACATATATTTCATCAGTTTTTTTCAGTTGTCCTTAGTAGGAAGTTCATTCCTAATCACTAGTTTGTCATTACCACACGTGGAACTCTAAAAATATTTTAAGGGGCTCCTGGGTGGCTCAGATGGTTAAGCGTCTGCCTCCTGCTCAGGTCATGATCTCCAGGTCCTGGGATCGAGTCCTGCATCGGGCTCCCAGCTCAGCGGGGAGCCTGCTTCTCCCTCTCCCTCTGCCTCTGCCTCTCCCCCTGCTTGTACTCTCTCTGTCTCTCTCTCACTCTCAAATAAATAAATAAATCTTTTTAAAAAAAATAAACATATTTTAAGGTTTCTGATATATTGTCATCCTTCCTTCTAGGAAGATAATACCAACTTGCACTTTTCCTAGCAATGTGTGCTATTACCTGTTTCCCTGTATTCTCACCAACATCAGGTAATACTATTTTATAAAAGATTTTGCTGGCAAGAATTTCCAGAAGGATCTAAACACTGGAATGAATCCTGTCACTTGTATTTTTACCTTACTAATGGCATTTCTGACAACATTGGAGAGAGTTGAAGTATATCCTTTTGAAAACTATCAAGGTTGTTAATATTACGTTCTGTTTTACAATCATATTTATATCCTCAAAGTTTTGTCAATAGGGTGATTTTAAATGTTTAAAATTAACAAATAGCATTTACATTCTTATGATGATATGAATATTATTTATTGTAAAGCCAGCTGGTGTGTTGAAACTGTATTTCTGGGCGCCTGGGTGGCTCAGTTGGTTAAGCGACTGCCTTCGGCTCAGGTCATGATCCTGGAGTCCTGGGATCGAGTCCCGCATCAGGCTCCCTGCTTGGCAGGGAGTCTGCTTCTCCCTCTGACCCTCCTTCCTCTCACGCTCTCTGTCTCTCATTCTCTCTCTCAAATAAATAAATAAAATCTTAAAAAAAAAAAAAGAAACTGTATTTCTTTCTTTATGGATCTAGTGCCATACCTCCTTGTGGTAGATTGTTTGCAAAGATAGATTCCATAATTCTTCCCATCCTTTGCAATATGACTTTGCTACTCTTCCCATCAAGAGGTGGAGTTTATTTCACCCTCCCTTGAATCTGGGCCAGCTTTGTCCAGGGATGTTGTGGGACTTGGAAGCCAAGACTTCAAGAGGTCTTGCAGCTTTTGCTCATGTCTGCTTAGTGCCCTAAGACCATCTGTAAAGAAGTCTGGACTAACCTACTTGAAAATAAGAAACCACATGGAGAGAGAAAGAGGCTCAGCTAACAGCACCAACCAACCAACCATATGCCTGATGCCATCCTGGACTATCCAGCTCCTGTCAAACTGCTAGATGACTATAGCTACACAAGTAACCACAGAGAAGATTAGCAGAAGAACCACTCACTGAGCCCAGTCCAACTGCTAATCCATTGAATCACAAACAAATGAAATGTTTGTTGTTTCAAGCCACTGAATTTTTTTTTAGGGTGTTTTGTTACATAGCAGTAGTTAACTGATACACCATTTTATGTTACTCAAAGGAGAGTATTTGCAAAAATCCAAATTATATTATGACTTTAATTATCGGAGGAGTGATTTTAAAAATATTTAACAATCTGTGTAGATGAAAGAATATCACAGAAGCTGCAGTACCAATAAAGATGAGGATATGTGAGGTAACTTTTGGAGTGCACTGGTTGATGGTGGACTGTCATAGCCTCTGGGGTCAAATGGATACCTAGCATTTTCCTGTTGGTGCAAATGCCATCAACAGTGGTGCTGTCTTTCCTGTCTTGATCTGGGCTTGCTCTTAACAAAGAGGCCCAGGGCTGACACAAGAGAAGGTAGGTATATAGACTGGTTAGTGGTCACTGGGGCAGGTACCTCTTCAAAGTGGAGCCCACCTGGGACTCCCTGGAGCCAGAGTGACTGGTGTTGTAGGTGGTGGATATACAAGGGCTTAGCTTAGTGATTGTGAATCAGTCAAGTACAGAATTATTTCCTTATTTTATATATTGGCTGACTATCAGGCCTCCTATACAGATTTATTGTACAATTAAAGCAAACATATTTATGATTGTGGCTATAATACAGCTATCATTTTGAGTTTAAATGTCTGTTTCTCCCCAGTAGAGAGTTGGTAATTGTCTCCTAGCTGCAACTGACTTGGTGATTATCCTCATTCTGGTTCTTCTTTTTCAAAATTAAAAAATAAACTTCGCATATGTATTGCAAGGATCCTGCTGATTCCCTCCATGTTTATTAAATATTCAACTATTATACTGCAAGGGCTGCCTACCCAGGTCCCCTAAAAACAAATAGCTCTTTATGTATTTTTACACTTTTATTTATTAAATAACCTCGACCCCCCAACATGGGACTTGAACTCACAACCCTGAGATCAAGAGTCTCATGCTCCACTGACTGAGCCAGCTAGGCGTTCCCCAAATTGCTCTTTAATACCTCTTATTTTAAAACCACTTTTGCATCTTTAGTTGGATTCCATTTTTCCTCTGCTCTCACTGACCATACTGATCATACTTGTTAGAGGCCTCAAAACCCCTTGTTAGCAATAAATTCTCTGAGTTTCAGTGGTCTTAACTTCTCAGAAATGTTATTTCCCTGATTCTTCTGTTTACATGTATATCTGATTCACTCTTTTCATGATGTGAGATCCATTTGCCCATCCTCTTGAGGAATACGAAACAAAGAAACAATGTCTATGGCATGTTTATCCATGTCCCGTGTGTAAAGTGTCCCCCTTCATAAGCTATAGTGCAGGGATCAAAATAAACATGCTTCCAAAGCTGTCTAATCACCAGAGCAGCTGCTGCTTCCCCAATAAGAGACTTTCAATATCTGGGGAACTTTAACTCTTTCCTGCCCACTGTGTAAAAATTACAATATGCAAATTTCAAAGTTCTTTAAATCATATTGTCCGTTTTCAAAATTCTTCCTCTCCTTTTCAAGGCTCAGAGTTTAGAAGCAAAGAATGTGAGGATAATAAATGGTTTAAGAGAGATTGTCAAAGAGGGTGGAGTCATTTCTTTATGGAGAGGAAATTGTGTGAATGTTCTCAAGATTGCTCCTGAAACAGCTGTTAAAGTCTGGTCATATGAACAGGTAAAGTCATACTGCCTATGACATTTATTTACAAGAAAAAGTTATTTAATTTTATTTTTAAAAATTGCTTCAGATTATTACAAAACAAAGGGAGACGATTACTTATATTGGAACATTATTTTAATGTTATATTATTTTATTTTTTATTATTTTTTAGATTTTATTTATTTATTTAAGAGAGAGAGAGAGAGAGCGAATATGAGCAGGGGGAGGGGCAGAAGGAGAGGGAGAGAATCTCTAGCAGACTCCATGTTGAGTGCAGAGTCTAACATGGGGCTGGATCCCATGACCCTGTGATCATGACCTGAGCTGAAACCAAGAGTTGGACGTTTAACCAACTGAGCCACCCAGGCACCCTGTTATTATTATTCTAAAATTATGCTGTTTTTAAAAGAAAATTCCTTCTTTTTTTTTTTAGATTTTATTTATTTATTTGGCAGAGAAAGATAAAGTGAGAGAGGGAACAGAAGCAGGGGGAGTGGGATAGGAGAAGCAGGCCTCCTGCTGAGCAGGAAGCCTGATGTGGGGCTTGATCCCAGGACCCTGAGATCATGACCCAAGCCGAAGGCAGACGCTTAATGAACTGAGCCACCCAGGCGCCCTGAAAATTCCTTCTTTTAATATTTCCTCAATAAAAGCTAGTTTAGATAATTGGTTTGGGCACCTACATGGAGACTTCAAAACAGTATACTAAGTTCACTGAATTCCAACATGAATATGGTTGAATCAAGGGAGAAAAAATGAAACAATGGACTGAGTCAGGCTTTAGAGACCACAGACTTGTATTTGTTCCATTCTAGTTGTGTGGACTTGGATAAGTTCCCGTAACATCTCTGAACTTCAGTTGGCTCATCTGTAAAATGTAGAAAATAATATCTATTTTGCAAGTAGCTTGGCACATCATAAGCATTCAAGAAACAGTGGTCCCAAGTATTACATAAAGCATAATGTAGGATACTGTGGGTAAGTTCTACAGAGGGACTCAAACTAGGTTGAGGGCCTAGGGATGGCCCTCGGAGGTAACATTTAGGTTGAAACCCCAAGGGTAAGTGGAAAATTTCCAGTTGAAAGAGAAAAGAATACTCCACCCAGAATAAACAATGCGTTCAAAGCCCTGGAGGCAAAAGAACAAAGTGTGTTTGAGGTGTTAAAAGAAGCTCCCTGGGGCTCCTGGGTGGCTCAGTCATTAAGCGTCTGCCTTCGGGTCAGGTCGAGCCCCACACTGGGCTCTCCGCTCCGCGGCAGGAAGCCTGCTTCTCCCTCTCCCACTCCCCCTGCTTGTGTTCCCCCTCTCTCGCTGTGTCTCTCTCTGTCAAATAAATAAACAAAATCTTTAGAAACAAAAAACAAACAAAAAAAAGAAGCCCCCTAAGACTAGAGTGGTGATTGTGGTTAAAGAGGAGGCTGAGGAGGCAGACAAGCAAAGGGAAGAGAGGCAAAAGCGCAGGGAGAATGGTTGGGACAGTATGAAGTAACCCAGGTGAGAGACGAAAGTGATGTCAGTGGAGAGAGACAAGTGGACAGATTCTGCAGATATTTAGGAAGTGGGTAAGATTTTGTTATAATTATTTGTGGACTGTAAAAGAGAGGGAGATGTCACGGATGATACTGAAATTATTAGTTTGTTCAACTGGGGCCATTTGTTGTGATGGGGAACACTTGGGCAGCACTGCCATGTCACAAATCCTCAAGGGATTTGCAGTATATTTTGAAGGGCAGTATATTTTGCAGTATATTTTGAAGGGCAGTGTGTGTGTGTGTGTGTGTGTGTGTGTGTATTTAGTTTTGGGCACGTGGAGCTTGAGGTGTCCATATTAGTTAGGAATCTTTAGGTCATAAATAACAGGAAGTGTGACTCAAGCTGGCTTCCATAATAAACGGAATTTATTTTCTCACGTTTAGAAATAGGGTGGACTTCTGGTGAAGCTTTATTTATCAGATCAACTGTGTCACCAAAGACTCCACCCCACCCATCTTCTCTCTGATCTCCACTGGGTTCTTTATCCTAAGACTTACTCTTTTTGTGATTGAAAGATGACTGCCTGAGGCTTCCAGGGGTTCATGTTTCTTTGTAGCAGGAAGAGAGCTGACTCTGCTCGTAGTTCTCTCAGAAGAGCAAGGAAGCTTCTTTTGGGAAGTCTTCCTAAAACATTTCCTTGGGTCTCCCTGGTCCAGGTTGTGTCATTTATCAATCCCTGAACTAATCAATATTGCAGAGTGATAGAATGTACTGATTGGTTTGGAACAAGAAGCTAAAATACAGACCAAAATAAAGGCCAAGGAAATATCCATTCCTTAAGGAAAATTTTATTATCATTATGCAGTAATAATGACAGCTCCCTCAGTTTCTATGTGGCAAGCATGTTACACATCTGCATTATTGTGTTTAATCTTCACAACAATCCTGCAAAGTAGGCACTGCAAATATAATGGTGACCAGTATGGACAAGGCAGGTAACTTCATTTTCCAGATGAAAAAACTGAGTTATAGAGAAGTTAGATAATTTGTCCTGGATTACTCAGTAAGTGACCTAGGCAAGATCAAGTCCTAGGTCTGTTTGTGATGTTACGTTGCTTCGTTAAAATTGGATAGAGTTGCCGGCAGAACTTACTGCATAAGGTGCTTAGTTATTTCCATCTCAGTGGTTTTCATTCCATTATAATTCCTTATTATAATCAACACGTTGGATATCTGCTGGATACCAGATCTTATTCTAGGCAAAAAGACATACAAGCTGAAGTCTATACTGTTAGGGTTGGGGCCTCCCACCTAAAGGGCATGACTATATTTTCGTCCTTGGTAATGTGCATTATGGTTTTTAACTATGGATTAAATGCCCAGGTGTTCATTGATATGAAATGTTTCTATGCCCTCTGGGACTTCTGAGTATTAACATAACTTTAAACTCTTATTAATACAGTATAAGAAGTTTCTTGCTTCTGAAGGAGTCAAATTAGGAACTTTTGAGCAATTTGCTTCTGCTTCTTTGGCTGGTGCTACTGCACAATCTTATTTACCCCTTAGAGGTAAGTGTTATTGAAAGAAGATGATTTAATTGCTAATTTTAATGAAAATTATGGTTATTTTTTTCAAATCAGCCAGAAACCTCTTACAATTAGTAGTAATTACATGGAGTAAGGAAAACTTATTGCCAGGGCAATATCACCAGAGCTGTGACATCCAGTTGGCATTTCTATTACTGTTCTATTTTTTTTTCATTTTCCCTTCCATATGAACATTAAAATTGGCTTGCCAAGGTTCTTTAAAAACAAAAAACAAAACCAGTTGGGATTTTTGACTCCAACTGTACTGAATGAATTTGGGAAGAAATGACAATTGTAATACTGAATCTTTTTGTCCAGGAAGGAGGTATCTCTCTCTCTATTTAAATCGTCTTTATATTCTTTGATAAGGTTTATAATTTTCTTATAGAGGTCTTACACATTATGAGGCTTTTATATTACTGTATCTTTGTTATATTTGTTGCTATTAATGTATTCCTTTACATTTTGCTAATGTTTATTGTTAGTATATATGAAAACTCTTGGATTTTAACTTCTATCCAACCACTCTACATTACTCTTATTAATTCTAATAATTTGGAAGCTTTTAAGGTTTTCTCTTAATCATTGTTCTTCTGAAATTTCACCATGACATCTACAAATTTGGATTCTTTTCTTCATATTAGTTAATTTTTTTTTCAATGAAACAGTTGGCATTTTTGTGGTCCTGGGAAATTTTTTACTATTAAATTTTGGATTATATTTTTCTTTCTTTCCTTTTTTTTTAAAAGTAGGATCCATGCCCAGCATGGAGCCCAACATGGGGCTCAAACTCAAGACCCTGAGATCAAGACCTGAGCTGAGATCAAGAGTCGGACACCTAACTGACTGAGCCACCCAGGCACCTGAGGATTATATTTTTCTTTTTGATCTTGCTATACTCTCCTTCTGTAACTCTTTTTAATTAATTAATTATTTTAGTATAATTAACATACAGTGTTATATTACTTTCAGGTGTACAATATAGAGATTCAGCAATTCTATACACTGCAATGCTCATCATAGTAAGTGCACTCTTAATCCCCATTACCTATTTCACCTATTGCCCCAAGCACTTCTCCTGTGATAACCATCAGCTTGTTCTCTATATTGAAGACTGTTTTTTGGTTCATCTCTTTTTTTCCTTCGTTTGTTTTGTTTCTTAAATTCCACATGAGTGAAATCATATGGTATTTGTCTTTCTCTGACTGATTTATTTCACATAGCATTATACCCTCTAGATTCATCCATGTTGTTGCAAGTGGCAAGATTTCATTCTTTTCTATGGCAGGGTAATATTCTATTGTGTATATATACCACTTCTTTTTTTCCCCCTTTTTCAATTTTTTAATTTAAATTCTAGTTAGTTAACATATAGTTATAGCACTTCTTCTTTATCCATTCATCTATCTATGGACACTTGGGCTGCTTCTATAATTTGGCTATTGTAAATAATGCTGCATTAAACATAGGGGTGCATATATCTTTTCAAATTAGTGTTTTTGTATTTTTTTTTAAAAGATTTTATTTATTTATTTGAGAGAGAGAATGAGACAGAGAGAGCATAAGAGGGGGGAGGGTCAGAGGGAGAAGCAGACTCCCTGCCGAGCAGGGAGCCCGATGCGGGACTCGATCCCAGGACTCCAGGATCATGACCTGAGCCGAAGGCAGTTGCTTAACCAACTGAGCCACCCAGGTGCCCGTGTTTTTGTATTCTTTGGGTTAATACCCAGTAGTGGAATTACTGGATCATATGGTAGTTCTATTTTTAATTTTTTGAGGAACCTCCATACTGTTTTCCACAGTGACTGCACCAGTTGGCATTCCTACTGATACTGCACGAGGGTTCCTTTCTCTCCATATTCTTGCCAATACTTGTTGTTTCTAGCGTTTTTGATTTTAGCCATTCTGACAGGTGTTTGGTGATATCTCATTGTGGTTTTGATTTGCATTTCTTTATGATTAGTGATGTTGAGAATCTTTTCATGTGTCTTTGGCCATCTGTATGCCTTCTTTGGAGAAATGTGCATTCAGGTCTTCTGCCCATTTTAAAATTGGATTATTGGTTTTGTGTGTGTGTGTGTGTGTGTTGATTTATATGTTCTTTTTTGGTGTTGATGTATATGTACTTTTTATATTTGGATACTTACCCTTTATTAGATATGTCATGTGCAAGTATCTTCTCCCATTCTGTAGGTTGTCTTTTAGTTTTGTTGATTGTTTCCTTTGCTACACAGAAGCTTTTTATTTTGATGTAGTCCCAACAGTTTATTTTTGCTGTTGTCTCCCTTGCCTCAGGAGACAAATCTAGAAAAAAGTTGCTATGGCCAATGTCAGAGAAATTATGGCCAGTGCTCTCTTCTAGGATTTTTATGGTTTAGGTTTCACATTTAGATCCTTAATCTATTATGAGTTTATTTTTGTGTATGGTTTAAGAAAGTGGTCCAATTTCATTCTTTTGCATGTAGCTGTCCAGTTCTCCCAACACCATTAGTTGAAGAGACTGTCTTTTTCCCATATGTATTCTTGCCTCCTTTGTTGAAGATAATTGACCATGTAATTGTGGGTTTATTATGGGCTTTCTATTCTGTTCTATTGATCTATGTGTCCATTTTTTTTTTTTTTTGTCAGTACCATACTGTTTTGATTACTACAGCTTTGTAATATATCTTGAAATCTGGGATTGTGATACCTCCAGGTTTATTCTTCATTTTCAAGATTGCTTCAGCTATTTGGGGTCTCTTATGATTCCATACAAATTTTAAGATTATTTGTTCTAGTTCGTGAAAAATGCTGTTGGTATTTTGATAGGGCTTGCATTAAATCTGTTGATTGCTTTGTGTAGTATGGACATTTTAATAATATTTTTTTCTCCCAATCCATGAGCATGGAATATCTTTCCATTTGTTTATGTCATCTTCAATTTCTTTCATCAAGGTTTTATAGTTTTCGAACACTACGGGTCTTTTAACTCCTTGGTTAAGTTTATTCCTAGGTGTTTTATTATTTTTGGTGCAGTTGTAAATGGGATTATTTTCTTAATTTCTCTTTCGGCTACTTCATTATTAATGCATAGAAATGCAACATATTTCTGTATATTGATTTTGTGTCCTGTAACTTTACTGATTGATTTATCAGTTCTGGTAGCTTTTTGGTGGTGTCTTTATGGTTTTCTGTATATAGTATCATCTCATCTGCAAATAGTGAAAGTTATACTTCTTCCTTACCACTTTGGATGCCTTTTATTTCTTTTTCTTATCTGATTTCTGTGGCTAGGATTTCCAATACCATGTTGAATAAAGATGGTGAGAGTGGACATCCTTGTGTTGTTCCTGATCTTAGGGGAAAAGCCCTCAGTTTTTCACCATTGAGTATAATTTTAGTATAATTTTTCATATATGGCTTTTGTTATGTTGAGATATGTTCCCTCTAAACTTACTTTGTTGAGGGTTTTTATCATGAATGGATGTTGTATTTTGTCAAATGCTTTTTCTGCATCTATTGAAATGATAATACGGTTTTTTTATCCTTTCTCTTGTTGATGCGATGTATCATATTGATTGAAATTTATGAATATTGAACCATGTTTTCATCCCTGGAATAAATTCAACTTGATCTTGGTGAATTTTTGTTTTTTAGTGTATTGTTGGATTCAGTTTGCTAATATTTGGTTGACGATTTTGCATCTATGTTCATCAGAGATATTGGCCTGTAGTTCTCTTTTTTAGTAGTGTCTTTGTCTGGTTTTCGTAGCAGTAATGTAGGCCTCACAGAATTAATTTGGAAGTTTTCCTTCCTCTTCTATTGTTCGGAATAGTTTGAGAAGAATAGGTATTAATTCTTCTTTAAATGTTTGGTAAAATTCACTTGTGAAGCCATCTGGTCCCAGACTTTTGTTTGTTGGGAGCTTTTTGATTACTGACTCAATTTCATTGCTGGTAATTGGTCTATTCAAATTTTCTATTTCTTCTTGATTCAGTTTTGGGAGGTTTTATGTTTCTAGGAATTTATCCATTTCTTCTAGGTTGTCTAATTTATTGGCATCTAATTACTCATAATATTCTCTTATAATTGTTTGTATTTCTGTGGTGTTGGTTCTTATTTCTCCTTTTTTATTTTTTATTTTTTTGTTTTCCTTCTTCTTTTTTTTTTTTTTTTTTTTGGTGAGTCTGGCTAAAGGTTTATCAATTCTGTTGATCTCTTCAAAGAACCAGCTCCTGGTTTCATTGACCTGTTCCATTATTTCTTTAGCTTTTATTTTGTTTATTTCTACTTTAGTTTTTATTTCTTTATTATTTCCTTCCTACTACTGGTTTTAGGTTGTGTTTGTTATTCTTTTTCTAGCACCTGTAGGTGTAAGGTTAGGTTGTTTATTTGAGATTTTTCTTGCTTGTTAAGGTAAGCCTGTATATTTATAAAATTCCCTCTTAGAACAGCTTTTGCTGCATCCCAAAGATTTTGGACCAATGTATGTATGTTCATTTTCACTTGTCTTCATGTATTTTTTTATTTCCTCCTTGACATCTTGGTTGACCCATTCATTGTTTTGTAATATGTTGTTTAACAATCATGTTCTTCCCAGATTTTTTCTTGTGGTTGATTTTTAGTTTGAAACTAGATTTAGTTTCTGACCACTAGGACTGTGGTCGGAAAAGATGCAGGGTATGTCTTTGATCTTTTTGAATTTGTTGAGCCTTGTTTTGAGCCTAATCTATTTCGGAGAACATTTTATGTGCACTTGAAAAGGATGTATATTCTGCTGTTTTAGGATGGAATGTTCTGAATATATCTGTTAGATCCATCTGGTCCAGTGTGTCATTCAAAGTCACTGTTTCCTTGTTGATTTTCTGTTTGGATGATCTATCCGTTGATATAAGTGGGGTGCTAAAATCCCCTATATTATTGTATTACTACTGATTACTTCTTTTATGTTTGTTATTAGCTGCTTTATATATTTGGGTGCTCCCATGTTGGGTGCATAAATATGTACAATTGTGATATCTACTTGTAGGATTGTTCCCCTTATTATTATATAATGTCCATCTTTGTCCCTTGCTACAGTCCTTGTTTCAACGTCTATTTTGTCCAATATAAGTATTGCTATCGGCTTTCTTTTCATTTCCATTTGCATGATAAATGTTTTTCCATCCCTTCACTTTCAATCTATATGTGTCTTTAGGTCTGAGTAGAGTCTCTTGTAATCAGCAAAAAGATGGGTCTTGCTTTTTTATCCATTCCATATCCTGTGTTTTTTTGATTGGAGCATTTACATTCCATTTACATTCAAAGTAATCATTGATAGGTAAGAACTTATTGTCGTTTTGTTACTTGTTTTATGATTGTTTTTGTAGTTCTTCTCTGTTTCTTTCTTCTCTTGCTCTCTTGTCTCATTGTTTTGTTTGGTTTCTCTAGTGATATATTTGGATTCCTTTCTCTCTATTTTTCGCATAGCTATTACTGGTTTTTGATTTGTGGTTACCAATAGGTTTGTATATAACATCTTCTGCATATAGCAGTCTATATTAAATTGATGGTCCCTTGAGATTGCATCCTTTCTTTACTCCTCTCCCCCTCATGCTTTAGGTATATGGTGTCATAATTAACATCTTCTTCTTCTTTTTTTTTTTTTGTGAATCCCTTGACTGATTGTTATAGATATACTTACTTTTACTGCTTCTGTCTGCCTGCTTTTCATGTTCCTGCTTATGGTCTTTCCTTTAACATTTCTTGTGAGCCTGGTTTAGTCGTGATGAATTTCTTTAACCTTTATTTGTCTGGGAAATTTTTAAGCTTTCCTTTTATTCTGAATGATAACCTTACTGGATTGAGTATTCTTGTGTGCAGGTTTTTTCTTTCAGCACTCTGAATATGTAATACCACTCCCTTCTGGCCTGCAAATGTTCTGCTGGCAAATTAGCTGATAGCCTATGGGGTTTCCCTTGTATGTAAGTTTTCTGTTCTCTTGCTGCTTTTAAAATCTTTCTTTATTACTATTTTCCCATTTTAATTACTGTGTGTCTTGGTGTGGACCTCTTTTGGTTGATTTTTTGGGGGCTCTCTGTGCCTCCTGGATCTGTACTTCTGTTTCCTTCCCCAGATTCAGGAAGCTTTTAGCCATTATTTCTTCAAATAAATTTTCTGCCCCCTTTCTCTCTCTTCTTCTGGGATCCCTATAAAGTGAATGTTATTATGCTTGATGGTGTTGCTGAGTTCCCTAAGTCTACTTTCATTTTTTATTATTATTTTTCTCTCTTCTTTTTGGCTTGATTCCTTTCCATTACTTTGTCCTTCAGGTTGCTGATTTGTTCTTCCTCTCATCTACTATTTATTCCATCTAGTGTATTTTAAATTTCAGTTAAATTCTTCATCCCTTTTTTTTTTAATGTTTTCTGTCTCTTTGTTAATAGTCTCATTGAGGTCCTCTACTCTTTTCTCAAGTCCAGTGCGTATCTTTATGACCACTTCTTTAAGTTCTCTATCAGGCATATTATCTCCATTTCATATATCTCTTTCCTGTGATTTGTCTCATTCTTTCATTGGGGATATATTCCTGTCTCCTCATTTTGACTTACTTTCTGTGTCTGTTTCTGTATGTTAAGTAATTCAGCTATGTCTCCTGCTCTTGAAAGTAGTGGACTTCTGAAGAAGATGTCCTGTAATGTCCTGCAGTGCAATGTTCCCTCTTTGCCAGAACCGGTGCTTCAAGGGAGTTTCCTATGTGTATTGCACGTGATCTGCTGTTACAGCTGAGCCACTTTTTTCTTCAGTTTAGTCATCTGCAATGGCTCTCTTTGCCTGTTGTAGACAGGGTTTGGTCCTTGTGTTGTTGTGGGCCAGTCTGGGGCTGCCTTGGGCTTAAGTTGAGTAAGACAAGGTGTTTTCCAGAGATGTAGTAATACTGAACTGCTGGGTGCTTTCCCTGTGTTGTCCTCTGAGAAGCTTTTGTTGGTGGGCAGGGCCTGCATTCAGACCAGATGTCTGCCCCCATCCTACTGCTGGGGCCATAGTTGGTTTCACATGTGTGGTTATCTTCCCTTCTCCCCAAGGCATGAGTCACTTTGGAGTAGTGCTGGCCTCTTTTGGAGCTGTTTGCACACTGCTAGACTTATGGCACTGTTTTGAATGGGCTCTGATCAAGGGACTATTGGAGTGGGCAAGTCCACAGAAGAATGTGGGGGTGGGGACTGTGGTTCCAGCAAGGTCTGGGCAATTCCACTGTGGGAGGGGACCTGCAGCCTCAGGGGACTGAGGCAGGCCTGGTTATGGGGACAGAAATGCAGAAGTCTGTGGGAGTGGGATGCACAGTGTTAGCAAGGTTTGCACAGGTCTGCTCTGTAGGGGACCTGGAGCTGAAGCCTGCCTGGAGGGGATGTGTTCACAGGAGAATGCAGGGACGGGGCACTGTTAGCAAGTTAGCACTCTGTAGTGGGTGTTGGCACTGTGCTGGTTTTTACTGGGGGGTGATGGGGGGAAATGGTGCTCACCAGGTCCTTTGTTCCTGGAGAAGTCTCCCAACATTCCCTGCCCCTCTAGCACATACTCTGATTTAGTAAACAAATATCCCTCCCATATACTCCAGGCATTTTTTAAACTGCTGCTTCTATGCTGTATCTCCACGTGGTTGTTGGTTGTGTTGTCTCTCTAAGGGCAGGGACTCAGCTTCCTTTGACTCTCCTGGATCTCCTAGAGCTGAGCCCGCTGATTTTTAAAATTCTAAGTGGTAGGCCCTGCTGATTGTAAGAACTCACAGAATTTGGCCCCTTTGATTTTCAAAGCCAAATATTACAGGAATTTGTCTTCTTCATGTGAGATTCCTGTGCCTGGGGTACCTGGTTTGAGGGTCGGTTTTTTTCCCCTCTCCTGGCCACATTGCCCCTTTGTCCCTGGACAGTCCTGTAGTCCATTTAGCTCCCAACCATGTCACCCCCATTCCTACTCTCTTTGATTGGTCCCTTCTCTCCATTTACTTGTGGAGAGCCTATTCTGCCAGCTTCCAGTGTTTTCTGGGTTATTTACACTGATGTGGGTGTTTTCCAGTTGTATTTGTGGGACAAAGTGAGCTTAGAATCCTCCTACTCCTCCATCTTCCCTGGAAGTCTCCCTCTTGTAACTCTTATTTTTGATAGATACTGGAATTCCTGGTGATACCATCCAAAATTCCGTCAATCTTTTTTCTTATATTTTCCCTGTGTATACATATATACATGTGTAGTTGTTTGTGAAATCCTAACATCAGTTTCTTAGGACACTAAATTTGGGGGTGGGGGTTTGTAAGAGCTTCTTTTTTTTATTTTGCGTTCCTTATCTGAGTCACAGTAGAATAGCTATGGTTAAAATCTTATAATTTGGACAAAAAGAAAACAGAGATGAATTCATACACTCTATCTTCCTATGAAGTTAAATTAAGAAATGTAGTAAAAGCATTTAAACACTGTATTTGTAAGCTATTCCTATGGAAAACTAAAATATTCCAGGGAACAGTAGGAAAATATATAGATATACTGTTGTTAAAAATACAGTATAACCTAAGATTGTTTTCTCTTTTTAATTCCATAATAATGGGTGAGCTCTGTAGCCTACAATTTGTGGTAATGCTCTGGATTAGATAACTGATCAATGACCTTACAACATTATCTTTTTTTACATTCAGGTTTTAAAAACTAATTTGGCCGTGAGTAGAACTGGACAGTACCCTGGGATTTTGGATTGTGCCAGGAAGGTCTGGAAGCTTGAAAGAGTTACCGGCTTTTACAAAGGCTATGTTCCTAGTCTTCTGGCTGTCAAACTATATGTAGGCATAGATTTTACTATTTATGAGGTGAGTTTGTTTCCATGATGGACTTAAAAACAGATTTATTAGATCTGAAATTATAATACAACTTAAACTTTTTAAATCAAATTACATTTAAGGCAGAGTCAATAGAGAACACAGTTTTTACAGTTTGTTTTGCTGGCTCCTCTTCCTCAAGATTACATGTAGTTTTCTATGAGTATTGATCTCAACCTCCCCTCTTCTCTCCCTGCACACAACCCATTGTCCTTCAATGACTCCATCTGTTGCTGGGTTTCAGTATAGCTGGTATACCACTTACTTGCAGATCTGTTTTTTAACCTCTCTTCTGATCTCCAGACCACCAAGGAGATTGCACAGCACTGTTTTGTTTTCCATTTTTTCTGGCATATGATTTGGCTCATGTTACTCTTGTTCTGGGCTTCCTTGTGGATAATTTTTGGTAATGATAATTATCTACTCCAAATCAATTAAAGTCACTTGATTTCTCAAAAAATAATAGTAAGGGGGGAGGAGGAGTTAAGATGGTGGAGTAGTAGGGGGATCCTGAGCTTGCCTCATTCCTAGCTTGATCGACATCAAATCATTTTGAACAACTAGGAAATCTATCTGAGGATTAAGAAAACAATCTGCACAATTGGAGGGAGAGAACATGGCAGATGTGAAGTCTGGAGCCATGAATTGGGGGAGAGAAAAGCTGCGGTGCCATGAAGGGGAGGGAGCCCTTTTCACAGAGTGAAGTCAGGGAGAGAGGGAAAGAGCGGGAGAGAGAATAGCGCAGAGGGTTCGCACAATACGTTGCAGTGAGGGGATCCCCTGGGTGGCACTGGGAGAGAAAGCTCCCCTTCCTGGAGTACATTTGGAAGAGAGTTTTTGCCTCTCCAAGGACAAAGGGCCCACTGGGAGTCTTCGAGTAGCTCTTCAGCAGCAGGGGACAGAGGCGCACACAGAGGGCAGATAACCTGGTGGCAGCTTTTTGCTGTGCATCAGCATAGACTCCAGCCACCATGCACATACCGTTCAACTGCTTTTCTGGGACAGAATGGTACCGGGTGCAATGCCAGGCTCTCCTCTGGGGGAGGGGAGCGGTCTGTGCCTTGCCAGGCCCTTTAAGATTTGGAGTTTTGAATTCCAGCTATTCACCAGGGATAAAACACGGAACTGTGGCGCCTGGCCTGCCAACAGCCCAGGCACAGACAAGTTGAGGGCAGGGGTCTGATGAAAGCCTGGGACACAGGAGAGGAGATTGTTCGCTTCTCTGTGAGGGCTTCCTACACTGGAAGGCCACGAGTACCCCTCCCTGGGGATGAGAGGACAGGGTGACCCCATCTTCCACACACACCCCCACCAGCACAGTGGGACTTCAGAAAGAAACACAGTGCCTCCAGTGGAGGCTGGAGTCCCTTATACCAAACTCCGCCCCCTGCATGTGGCAGGGGCATCTTGAAAAAGGCCCGTCTGACTGTGAGACAGAGCAGCGGGCCTCTCCCTCAGAAGATCAACACAGGCCCCTCTCATGTACTAGGTCTACTGATCATAGAGTGCTCCAAAGTCTCATTTTCAATTCTGGTGGAAATCGGATCAGGCTTTCTTTTTATTTTTAATACATTTATTTTATTTTATTCTTCTTCTTTTTTCCTTGGAATCAGGCTTAAGGTTTTTATTCTTTGTTGGTTTGTTTGTTTACTTTTCTCATTTTTTGGATCAGGCTTTTCTTTTCTTTTCTTTTTTCCTTCTTACTTTCTTATTCCTTGGAATCAGGCTTATAGTTTTTGTTTGTTTCCTTCCTTTTTTGTTCCTTTTCCTTTTCTCTTTTTTTGGATCAGACTTTTTATTTTTTATTTTTTAAAAGCAGGCTTATCTTAACAAACAGATCAAAGCACACTTAGTTAAATGTCCAAACACTCCCCACTCTAATTAAACACCATAGGGTATCAGAATGGATAAGAAAAAACAAGACCCATTGATATGCTGCTTACAAGAGACTCATTTTAGACCCAAAGCCACCTCCAGATTGAAAGTGAGGGGGTGGAGAACCATCTCATGCTAATGGACATCAAAAGAAAGCTGGAGTAGCCATACTAATATCAGTCAAACTAGATTTTAAACCAAAGACCGTAGTAAGAGATGAAGGGCACTATATCATAGGGAAGGGGTCTATCCAACAAGAAGGTCTAACAATTGTAAATATTTATGTCCCCAACTTGGGAGCAGCCAAATATATAAATCAATTATTAACAAACTTAAACTCATTGATAATAATACAGTAATAGTAGGGGACTTTAAAACCCCACTCACTGCAATGGACAGATCCTCTAAGCAGAAAATCAATAAGGAAACAATGTCTTTGAATGACACACTGGGCCAGATGAACTTCACAGATATATTCAGAACATATCCTAAAGCAGCAGAATACACATTCTTTTTGAGTGCACGTGGAACATTCTCCAGATTAGATTGCATACTGGGTCACAAATTAGGCCTCAACCAGTACAAAAAATTGAGATTATACCATGCATATTTTCAGACCACAATGCTATGAAACTTGAAGTCAACCACAAGAAAAAATTTGGAAAGACCACAAATACATGGAGGTTAAAGAGCATCCTACTAAAGAATGAATGGATCAACCAGAAAATTAAAGAAGAAATAAAGAAATACATGGAGGCAAATGAAAATGAAAACATGACAGTCCAAACCTTTGAGATGTAGCAAAGGTGGTCATAAGAGGGAAGGATATAGCAATACAGGCATTCCTCAAGAAGCAAGAAAAGTCTCAAGTACATAACCTAACCTTACACCTAAAGGAGCTGGAAAAAAGAAGAGCAAATAAAGCCTAAGACCAGGAGAAGAAGGGAAATAATTAAGATTAGAGCAGAAATAAATGATATAGAAATTAAAAAAAAGAGACACCTGGGTGGCTCAGTCGGTTAAGCGTCTGCCTTCAGCTCAGGTCATGATCCCAGAGTCCTGGGATCAAGTCCCACATCAGGCTCCTTGCTCAGCGGGGAGCCTGCTTCTCCCTCTCTCTCTGCCTGCCGCACCCCCGCCCCCCCCACCACTTATGTTCTCTCTCTCTGACAAATAAATACAATCTTTAAAAAAAAAAGAAATAAAAAAAAACCACAGTAGATCAATGAACTAGAGGCTGGTTCTTTGAAAGAATTAACAAAATTGATAAACCCCTAGCCAGACTTATCAAAAAGAAAAAAGAAAGGACCCAAATAAATAAAACCACAAATGAAAGAGGAGAGATCACAACCAACACCACAGAAATACAATTATAAGAAAATATTATGAGCAATTATATGCCGACAAATTGGGTAATCTGGAAGAAATGGATAAATGCCTAGAAACATATAAACTACACAACTGATGCAGGAAGAAATACAAAATTTGAACAGATCTATAACCAGCAAAGAGATTGAATCAATAATAAAAAATCTCCCAACAAACAAAAGTCCAGGGCCAAATGGCTTCCCAGGGAAATTCTATCAAACATCTCAAGAAGAATTAATACCTATTCTTCTGAAGCTATTCCAAAAAATAGAAATGGAAGGAAAACTTCCAAACTCATTCTATGAGGCCAGCATTACCTTGATTCCAAAACCAGACAACGACCCCACTAAAAAGGAGAATTTCAGACCAATATCCCTGATGAACATGGATGCAAAATTTCTCAACAAGACACTAGCTAATCAAATCCAACAGTACATTAAAAGGATTATTCACCATGATGAAGTGGAATTTATTCCTGGGCTGCAGGGGTGGTTCAACACTCACAAATCAATCAACGTGATACACCACATTAATAAAAGAAAGGATAAGAACCATATGATCCTCTCAATAGATGTAGAAAAAGCATTTGACAAAATACAGCATCGTTTCTTGATTAAAAACCCTCAAGAAAGTAGGGATAGAAGGAACATAGCTCAACATCATCAAGGTCATATACGAAAGGCCCACAGCTAACATCATTCTCAATGGGCAAAAACTGAGAGCTTTTTTCCCCTAAGGTCAGGAATAGGGATGTCCACTCTTACCACTGTTGTTCCACATAGTACTAGAAGTCTTAGCCTCAGCAATCAGACAACAAAAAGAAATAAAAGGCTTCCAAAGCAGCAAGGAAGAAGTCAAATCTTCACTTTTCACAGATGACATGATACTCTATGTAGAAAACCTGAAAGACTCCACCAAAAAATTGCTAGAACTGATACAGGAATTCAGCAAAGTTGCAGGATATAAAATCAATGTACAGAAATCTGTTGAATATCTATACACTAATAATGAAGCAGCAGAAAGAGAAATCAAGGAGTCAATCCCATTTATGGTTGCATCAAAAACCATAAGATACCTAGGAATAAACCTAACCAAAGAGGCAAAGGATCTCTACTCAGAAAATTATAGAACACTTATGAAAAAAACTGAAGAAGACACAAAGAAATAGAAAAACATTCCATGCTCATGGATTGGAAGAACAAATATTCTTAAAATGTCTATACTACCCAAAGAATACATTCTACACATTCAATGCAATCCCTCTCGATATAACAGCAGCATTCTTCACAGAGGTAGAACCAACAATTCTAAAATTTGTATGAAACTGGAAAAGAGCCCACATAGCCAAAGTAATGTTGAAAAAGGAAAGCAAAGCAGGAAGCATCACAATCCCAGACTTCAAGCTGTATTACAAAGCTGTTATCATCAACACAGTATGGTACTGACACAAATACAGACATATAGATCAATGGAACAGAATAGAGAGTCCAGAAATGGACCCTGAACTCTATGGTCAACCAATCTTCAAAACAGGTAAGAATATCCAATGGAAAAAAGACAGTCTCCTCAATAAAAGGTACTGGAAAACTGGACAGTGACATGCAGAAGAATGAAACTGGACCACTTTCTTATACCATACACAAAAATAAATTCAAAATGGACGAAAGCCCTTATGTAAGACAGGAAACCATCAAAATCCTAGAGGAGAAAACAAGCAGCAACATCTTTGACCTCAGCCAGAGCAACTTCTTACTAGACACATCTCTGGAGGCAAGGGAAACAAAAGCAAAAATCAACTATTGGGACCTCATCAAGATAAAAGGCTTCTGTACAGTGAGGGAAACAATCAACAAAACTAAGAGGCAACTGACAGAATGGGAGAAGATATTTGCAAATGACATATCAGATAAAGGGCTAGTATCCAGAATCTATAAAGAACTCATCAAACTCAACACCCAAAAAACCAAATAATCCAGTTAAGACATGGGCAGAAGACATGAATAGACACTTTTCCAAAGAAGATATCCAGATGGCTAACAGACACATGAATAAAAATGCTCAACATCCCCAATCATCAGGGAAATACAAATCAAAATCACACTGAGATACAACCTCACACCTGTTAGAATGGCTAAAATTAACAACTCAGGAAACAACAGATGTTGGTGAGGATGTGGAGAAAGGGGAGCCCTTTTGCACTGTTAGTGGGAATGCAAACTGGTACAGCCACTCTGGAAAACAGTATGGAGGTTCCTCAAAAAGTTAAAAATAGAAATATCCCATGACCCAGCAATTGCACTACTAGGTATTTATCCAAAGGGTATAAAACTGCTGATTTGAAGGGGCACATACACCCCAATGGGTTAAAAATCAACACTATCAACAATAGCCAAATTATGGAGAGAGCCCAAATGTCCATTGACTGATGAATGGATAAAGATGTGGGTGGCTCAGTTGGTTAGGCATCTGCCTTCGGCTTGGGTTGTGGTCCCAGGGTCCTGGGATTGAGCCCCGCATCAGGCTTTCTACTCAGTGGGGAGTCTTCTTCTCCCTCTCCCTCTGCCCCTCCACGCTACTCATGCTCTCTCTCTCTCTGTCTCAAATAAATAAATAAAATCTTTTTTTTAGTCCTGTCCTTGGGGAGCTCAACATTCCTGTCCTGTCCTTGGGGAGCTCAACATTCTTTCACTGGGAGACAGACAATAAACTATTTAAACATATAATGTCTTAGTGATAAGGGTTATAGAGAAAAACAGAACAGGAAAGGGGAATAGGTAGTGTTAGGGACTGAAATTTTCGATATCAAGGTCTGGGGAAGGTCTTTCTGAGAAGGTGACTTTTGAGTAAAGATCTAGGAAATTGAGAGGGTGAGCCATGCATAAATCTACAGGGAGAACATTCAGGGTGGGAGCATGCCCATGTGCTGGAGTGGAGTAAACCAGAAGAGGTTAGTAGATGAGGTCAGAGAACGAGTGGGGGCCAGATTTAGCAGAGCCTTGCAGACCATCGAAAGTACTTAACTTTTATTCTAGATGAAATAGGAAAACACTGGAGGGTTTTGAGCAGAGGAATGCCATATCTGACAAGTTTTTTTTTTTTCATTATTATAACAGCTTTATTGAGATATAATTCACATACCATGTAATTCACCATTTTAAAGGACAGTTCGGTAGTTTTTGTAATCATCATTACAGTTTGATTTGAGAACATTTTCATCACTCCAAAAAGAAACCCTGTACCTATTAGCACTCACTTCCCTTTCTCATTTCTCCTGCTCCCTGGCAACCAGTAACCTTTTTGTCTCTATAGATTTGTCTTACCAGGACATTTCTTATAAATGGAATCTTACAATAATGTGGTCTTTTGTGATTGTCTTTTTTCAGTCACCATAGTATTTTCAAGATTCATCCATGTTGTAGCATGTATCAGTATTTCCTTTTTTTTATTGCTGAACATTATTCCATTATATGGATATGCCACCTTTTATTTGTCCATTCATCAGTTGATGGATATTTGGGTTGTTTCTACCTTTTGGTTATTATGAATAATGCTGGTATGAAATTGAATACAAGTTTACATGTGGACAAATGTTTTCACTCTCTTGGGTATATATCTAGGAGTAGAATTGCTGTAACATTTGATAACTCTATGTTTAATCTTTTGAAGCACTACCAAACTATTTTCTAAAGTGGTAAGACCATTTTACATTTCCACCAGCACTGAATGAGGGTTCCAAGTTCTCCACATCCTTGTCAACACTTGTTATCATCCATCATTTTTATTATCATCTTCGTGGATATGAAGTGGTAGTGTTGCCCATTTTTAATTGGTTTGTCTTTTTTATTGTTGACTTGTAGGAGTTCTTTTTATATATTGGATATAAGTCCCTTATCAGATATACAGTTTGCAAATATTTTCTTCCATTCCATGGGTTGTCTTTTATTTTCTTTATGGTGTCCATTGAAACACAAAAGTTTTTTAATTTTGATTAAATCTGATTTATTTTTTTCTTTTGTCATTTGTGCATTTGGTGTCATATCTAAGAAACCATCATCTAATACAAGATCATGGAAAATTTACTCCTATGTTTTCTTCTAAGAGTTTTGTAGTTTTAGTTCTTATAATTAGGTCTATGATCTATTTTTAATTTTTGTATCTGGTGTTAGGCAGGGGTCCACCTACATTCTTTTTGGAGGTGGATATCCAGTTATTTCAACTGGAAGAGAACCAACTGAAAACTTTTAATTTGTTGAAAAAACTATTTTCCCCAATGGATTGTCTTGGCACCCTTGTTGAATCAATTGCCCATAAATGAAAGTGTTTATTTCTGGATTCCTGACTTTTACTCCATTGATCTGTATATCTATCCTTTGTACCACACTGGCTTGGTTGTTGGAACTCTGTAGTAAGTTTTGAAACCAGAAAATGTTAATTATCTAACTTTGTTCTTCTTTTCTAAGCATTATTTTGGCTATTCTGGGTCCCCTTACATTTTCGTATCAATTTTAAGATCAGCTAGTGTCAGAAGTTTTAGGACATTGGAGAATGTAGTTGTTCCCCTGAATTAATGATGTTGGTATGTTTGGAGAGTAAATGATCAAGGAAAATATGGTATCATTCCAGGGAAAAATTAAAGGTCCACTTAAGATTTTATGATCATGAATTTGAAATGAGACCAATCAGCATAGGTGTGTGTTTTCTCAGCCATGTCTAGCTATATTCTGAATTATTTTCATAACATGAAATCACCATTTACCCTTATTACTCTTATTCTCTGTAAGTAGAGAATTTTCCAAAGGCTATATGATTTGTGATGACATCATTGCTCTTATGGCTATTTAATGTATTCTTGTGTTTATAATTTTTCTGTTTTAATATCTAACACAATAAATAATATTGATAGATATAACTCATAGAAACAAAACTGTTTCATGTTCTCAAGAACTCTTAAGAGTGTAAGGGAGTCCTGAAAGAAAGATATTGCTGTTAGAGGAAATGCAGTTTGACACAGTAAGCTTCCCTAAAGATTAGGCAATCAGGGCTCTAATAGTTGAATGGATAGTGAGTTCCCATCACTAAGGTTCTCTGATCGCTGGTTGTTTGTACACCTCTGAATAATTCTAATTGCTAGGATAGTGCTTAGTTAAGGAGGTAATATTTAGATAATTTGAGCCCTGGAAATATTGGGGGGAGGGCTTTATTAACTTTAACTGCATTAAATTACACTAAAAATTGGCAGTTCAAAAATGTCCTATGGCTCTTATTACTTTGTCCTGGATTACTGCATTCTGCATTTTATATTCTTTGCTATAATGTAACATAAAAGATAGAAAGGAGTGTATGCCTATGGCAAGAAAAGACACTAGCATTTTGTTATTTTGGTTTTTTCTTAATAGTTATTAAAATATATTATTACTTTGTTCTCTGCCAGCTTTTGAAGACTTGTTGGCTAAACACTGATACAGAAGACCCTGGGTTGCTGACTTTGATGGGCTGTAATGCCTTCTCTAACTTTTGTGGTCAGTTTTGCAGCTACCCCCTGCACCTAGTGAGAACTCGCATGCAGGTTCAAGGTGAGTTTTTGTGAGAAGGATGGCAGTGTAAAAAGCTCTATGTGATTTAGGAACTTTTTTTTTTTAACTTTCTCTTCTGAAGAATGTCTAAGAATCCTCCTCATTTCCATCATTCAGTGCTGCTTCTTTTAAAAAGACAAAATTAGGAAATTCTTCTTATATGAATGGGAATGGTGCTATTTATTTACTGCCTTGGGTGGTAGAATGAATGTTTTCACACTAGAGGGGTTCAGTCTTTTTGTGACCTAGAGTTCGTTCATAAGACTGTGATAACTAAGGATTCAAAATTTAGATACCTATCTAAATGACTGTTAAAAGTCTTTTGCAAGCTGAGATGCAGTGATTCTGTTTCACTTAAAAATAACTCAATAAAATACCGGCTGATTATTAGGAAAAGTTATTGTTGAATTTAGAAAAGAAAGATTCTTTCAATTTATTTACACATATATACACCCATGAAACTACCAACTATATCAAGACAGTACACTTCCAGCACCCCAGAAGGCTCCTTCATACCCTTCCCAATCAATAAACACCCTCACCCCAAGGTAACTATTATTCTGACTTTAATCACCATTTATTAGTTTCCCTTTTTTTTTTTTTAGAGAGAGAGAGAGCAAGAGAGCACGTGAGCAGGGGGGAGGGCCAGAGGGAGAGAGAGAGAGAATCTTAAGCAGGCTTAACTCTCAGTGCAGAGCCCCACGTGGGGCTCAATCTCACGACCCTGAGATCATGACCTGAACTGAAATCAAGAGTTGGACACTTAACCGACTGAGCCACCAAGGTGCCCCTGGTTTGCCTATTCTTGAAAACTATGTACTGTTTGGAGACTCATCTTTGTTTACTGCATACAATTATTTTCTTTGCTGTATAGTATTTCATCACATGAATACCACACTTAATCCATTATAATATTTAAAAAAATTTATTTTACTTTTTAAATTGAAATATAGTTGACATACATTATTATATTAGTTTCAGGTGCACAACATAGTGATTTTACATTTATATCCATTATAAAATGCTCACCACAATAAGTATAGTTATCCATTATACTACGGAAAACATAAACACTTATTTCTCTCAGATACATATAAAGTATAGATAGATAGACCTATATATCTATATATACACACATACCAGGAGAAGAATTTTTGGGTTATAGGGTAAATATTCAGTTTTAGTAGATACTGCCAAATTGGTTTTCCATAGTGTTTATTTCAGTTTATACTATAAGAGCAATGTATGAGTTCCAGTTGATGTACATCTTTGTTAACACCTGTTATTGTCAGTCTTTTAATTTAGACATTCTGATAGTTGTGCAATAAAATCTCACTGTGGATTTAATTTACATTTCTCAATGACTAGTAATATTGAATACCTTTAATGCTTATCATTTTATTTTTAATTTTATTTTTTTAATGACACATTTATTTCAAGATCTAACAAGTATCCCTACTAAACTGAGACTTGATGTTACAAACTTCTGTTATTTTTTAAATTTAAATTCAATTAATTAACGTACAATGTATTGTTTCAGGGATACAGGTTTGTGATTCATCAGTCTTATATAATACCCAGTGCTAACACATACCCTCCCCAATGTCCATCACCCAGTGCCCCATCCTGCCACCCCTCTCCCCTCCAGCAACCCGGTTTGTTTCCTAAGATTAAGAGTCTCTTATGGTTTGTCTCCCTCTCTGGTTTCGTCTTGTTTAATTTTTTACTCTCTTCCCCTATGATCCTCTGCTTTGTTTCTTAAATTCCACATATCAGTGAGATCATATGATAATTATCTTTCTCCGATTGACTTATTTCACTTAGTATAATACCCTCTAGTTTCATCCACGTTATTGCAAATGGCAAGATTTCATTTTCTGATGGCTGCATAATTTCCATTGTATATATATACTACATCTTCTTTATCATTCATCTGTCGATGGACATCTGGGCTCTTTCCATAGTTTGGCTATTGTGGACATTGCTATTATAAACATTGGGGTGCAGGTGCCCCTTTGGATCACTACATTTGTATTTTGGGGTAGATACCTAGTACTGCAATTGCTGGGTCGTAGGGTAGCTGTATTTTCAACTTCTTGAGGAACCTCCATACTGTTTTCCAGAGTGGCTGCAACAGCTTGCATTCCCACCAACAGTGTAGGAAGGTTCCCCTTTCTCTGTATCCTTGCCAACATCTGTCATTTCTGACTTGTTCATTTTAGGGATTCTGACTGGTGTGAGGTGGTATTTCATTGTGGTTTTGATTTGGATTTCCTTGATGCCGAGTGATGTTGAGCACTTTTTCATGTGTCTGTTGGCCACCTGGATGTCTTCTTTGGAGAAATGTCTGTTCATGTCTTCTGCTCATTTCTTGATTGGATTATTTGTTCTTTGGGTATTGAGTTTGGTAAGTTCTTTATAGATTTTGGATACCAGCCCTTTATCTGATATGTCATTTGCAAATACTTTCTCCCATTCTGTCGGTTGTCTTTTTTTGTCTTTTGTTTTGTTGATTGTTTCCTTTGCTGTGCAAAAGCTTTTTAACTTGATGAAGTCCCAATGGTTCATTTTTGCCTTTGTTTCCCTTGCCTTTGGAGACGTGTCTAGCAAGAAGTTGTGCGGCTTAATGCTTATTTTAAAGATTTGATTTATTTATTTTAGAGAGAGAAAAAGAGAGAGCATGAGTTGGAGAAGGGGCAGAAAGAGAGGGGGAGAGAAAATCCCAAGCAGACTCCATGCTGAGTGCGAAGCCTAACATCAGGCTCAATCTCACAACCCTGAGATAATGACTGGAGCTGAAATCAAGAGTTAGATGCTCAACTGATGAGCCACCCAGGAGCCCCATTTTTTTTTCTTTTTTTTTTTTGATTTGATATGTACACAGCCATGGCTTCTGTGAATGACAAAAGTTTGGTTTCTTCCTTTCCAGCTTTTACACTTTTTACCTCCTTTTCTTGCCTCATGTCACTTTTTAGGAGCTCCAGTACAATGCTATAATGATAATGGTAAGAGTGGACATCTTTATCTCATTCCTGTTCAGAAGAAAACTATTCCAATATTTTACCATTGAGTATGATGTTGCTCTAGGTTTTTGGAATGTACCCTTTGTGAGATTAAGGAAGTTCTCTTCTATTCCTAGTTTGTGGAAAGTGTTTTTTAAATCATGAATAGGTGTTGAATTTTATTAAGTGCCTTTTTTCTGCATCATAATAATATTATTATTTTCTCCTTTTTTCTATGAATGAATGACTGAATGTTAAAACCACCTTGAAATCATGGAATAAACTTCATTGGTCATGTTTCATTACCATTTTATATAATATTGGATTTGATTGATAATATTTTGAGTAGGATTTTTATACTATATTCATGAGAATTTTGGGTTGTAATTTTCCTTCCTGTAATGTTTTTGTCAGGTTTTTGTATTAACGTTACATTGGCCCCATAAAGATAGAAAATATTCCCTCTTTCTCTAGTCTTCAGAAGAATTTGTGTACAACTAGAATTATTTTTTCCTTAAATATTTGGGAGAACTCACCAGTAAAGCCAATTTTGCCTGGATATTTTTGGTGGAGGGTTTTTTTCTTTCTTTCTGTATTTTAATAACAGATTCGAGTTCTTTAAAAGGTATGGATTGTTCAGGTTTCCTATTTCTTCTTCCATCAGTTTTGAGGTATTGTGTTTTTCAAAGAATTGTCCATTTCATCTAAATGTTTAAACTTAATAGCATAAGGTCATGATAGTGTCCTTTTAATATGCCTTTAATAATGACTTTTAATAATGACTGTAGGTTTTACAGTGATGTCTCCTTTTTATTTTCTGATATTAGCAATTTGTTATTTTTCTTTTTCTTAATCAGTTTCTTCGGGGTTTATCAATTTTATTCATCTTTTGATTTTGTTGATTTTTCTCTATTGTACATTTGAGTTCTATTTCATTGTTTTCTGTTCTATTTGTATTATTTTTATTCTCTTTTGCTTGTTTTTTTTTTAAAGATTTTTATTTATTTTTCAACAGAGAAAGAGACAGCAAGAGAGGGAACACAAATGGGGAGTGGAAGAGGGAGAAGCAGGCTTCCCGCTGAGCAGGGAGCCCAATGTGGGACTCGATCCCAGGACCCTGGGATCATGACCTGAGCTGAAGGGAGACGCTTAACGACTGAGCCACCAAGGTGCCCATTTGCTTGTTTGTTTTTTGTTTAGTTTCTTAGGTTGAAGTTTAGATCAGGGGTTGGCAAACTATGGCTTGCAGGCCAAATCTTACCCACCACCCATGTGTGTAAGTAAAATGTAATTGGAACACAGTCCCTGCTATTTATTTATGTACTGTCTATGGCTACTTTTGTGCTACAATGGTAGACTTGAGTAGTTGCTAGAGACCATGTGGCCCATAAAGCCTAAAATATTTACTATCTGGCCTGTTACAGCAAAAGTTTGCTGATCCCTGGTTGAGACAATTGATTTTAAATCTTTTTTCTTTTTTAATATACCAATTCCAGTTTCTGAATATTTCTCTAAGTACTGCTTTACTTATATCCCATAAACTGATGCTATTTTCATTATTATTCATTTAAAAATATCATCCAAATTTCCATTGTGATTTCTTTTTGACTCATCGGTTATTTAGAAATATACTGCTTAATTTACAAACATTTGGGGATTTTTCCAATGAACTTTCTGATATTGAACTTGTAATTTAATTGCACTGCAGAAAGAGAATGTACTCTATATGATTTCTATTCTTTGAAATTTATTGATACCTGTCTTACTGGCCTAGATATGGTCAATTTTGGTAAATGTTCACTGTATACTTGAAAAGAAAGAGAATTTTGAAGTTGTATTTTGTGTTCTATATGTGTGTTCTATAAAATAAATTAGTTAAAATGTTAATAAAATGTTTTATATCCTTACTGATTTTTTTTATCTGCTTTTTCTATTGGTTACTGACAGAGGTGTGTTTAAATCTCTAACCAGGATTGTGGATTTCTTCATCTCTCCTTTAATTTGGTCTACTTTAGCTTTCTATATTTGAAGCTATATTATTATGTATATTAAAATTCAGTATTGACCCTTTCCTTATTATAAAATGTGTCCTCTTTATTGCTACTAATATTTGTTTTTGCCTTAAAAAGTCTACTTTGTCTGATATTAATGTGTTACAATAGCTTTCCTTTGGTTAATGTTTGCTTAGTATAATTTTTAGAGCATCTTTTTACTTTCAATCTCTTTGTGTCCTTATATATAGCGTGTCCAATCTGAAAAGCATATGGTTAGATCTTTAAAAAAAAAAATCCAGTGTGATTATTTTGTCTTTTAATTAACATTTAGTATATTTATATTTTAAAGCAGTGTTACAGTTGCATTTAAGTGGAGACTACATATTAAAGTGCTACTTCTTATTGATTCCATTTTTCATTTTCTTTTAGCTCTCTCTCTTTTTGGGTCTCCTTTTGAATTAATTAGGTATATTCATTATTTCAATATTTCCCTCTATTAGCTTGTTAGTTATAGATTCTTTTTTCTTTTGTTACCCTAGAGATTCCAAGGTAAATCCTTTGTTAATTACAGCCTACCTTAAATTAGTATTTTTTACCAATATCTTTTTCTTTTCTTTTTCCTTCTTTTCTTCCTTTCTTTTTACCAATTTCTAATACAATAGTTTTACTTCATTCACACTGCACACCCTTTTGTGCTACTATTGCCATATATTCTACTTCAGTATATATATATATATATATATATATATATATATATGTATATATATATATATATTTTAAAGATTTTATTTATTTATTCATGAGAGAGAGAGAGAGAAGCAGAGGGAGAAGCAGGCTCCCAAGGAGCAGGGAGCCCGATGCGGGACTCGATCCCAGGACCCTGGGATCATGACCTGAGCCGAAGGCAGATGCTTAACCGTCTGAGCCACCCAGGCGCCCTCAGTATATATAAACATTATTGTTTTAAAAATCAATGTTGGGGTGCCTGGATGGCTCAGTCGTTAAGCGTCTGCCTTCGGCTCAGGTCATGATCCCAGGGTCCTGGGATTGAGCCCCACATCGGGCTCCCTGCTTGGCGGGAAGCCTGCTTCTCCCTCTCCCACTCCCCGCTTGTGTTCCTGCTCTCGCTAACTCTCTCTTTGTCAAATAAATAAATAAAATCTTTAAAAAAAAAAACAATGTTAATTTATATTTTATTCTCTTTTGACTATCTTACTTCCAGAATTTTCTTGCTTTCACCTGGGATCATTATCTTTCTAGTTAAAGAATTCCCTTTAGAATTCTTTATTCAGTGGAAGGTCTACTAGCAACAGATTTTCTCAGCTTTTGTTTGTTTCTTTTTATGGCACAGTAAAAGCTATTATTCCAATGTCTTATGAGTTCCATAATTTTTGTTGAAAAGTTAGCCAACAGTTTTATCGTTGCTGTTTTAAGGTACTGTCTCCCCCACCCCATGCTTTTTAAGATTTTTCCTTCTGTCTCTGGTTTTCAGCAGTTTGAATATGATGTGCCTAAAATGTGGTTTGCTTTCTGCTTTTCTTCCTCCTGTTCTTAAAATCTGTGGTTTGATGACTTTTGTCAGTTTTGGGAAAATTCCCAGTCAAAATTTCTTCAAATTTTGCTCTATCTCATTGTCTCTCTCTTCTTCTGACATTCTAATTACATGTATGTTAGATCTTTTCTTCATGTCCTATTTACCTATTATGTTCTTTTCTGTATTTTATATACCCTTTCCCCCTTCTCTGCACTTCAATCGGTATGTTTTTTTCTTACTGCACCTATCTTCTAAAGTTCACTAATCTTATGTTTTGCTTTGTCTAATTTGCTGTTGAACCCAGTACATTGATGTCTTAACTTTAGTATATTTTTCAGTTTGACTTTACATTTTTATTCTTTTTTTTTTTAAGATTTTATTTATTTATTTGACAAAGAGAGCCAGAGAGCACAAGTGTTGGGGGGGGGGATGGCAGAGGGAGAGGGAGAAGCAGGGTCCCCACTGAGCAGGAAGCCTGATGTGGAGCTTGATCCCAGGACCTTGGGATCATGACCTGAGCTGAAGGCAGATGCTTCACTGACTGAGCCACCCAGGCACCCCTTTACATTTTTATTCTTAAAAAAAAAATAGATACTAGGTGTTCTGTGAAAGTCTCCATCTTTTTCTCTAATTTCTTAAACATATTAATCACAATTATTTTAAATTTAATATATTAATACTTGTTTTGTTGTCTGTTTTTCTCTCTAGGTTTTCAGTTATTTGATCTTTTTTTTTTAAATCATGCGATCTTTTTTTTTTTAAATCATGCCTCATTATTTTAGATTGAATGATGAGCATTTTGTATGAAAAATTGTAAACTCTGGATGATGTTATTTTTCTCCAAATAGGACTAACCTTTCTTCTGGTAGGTAGCTATTGTATAGGCAGATCAACCTAAATCTATTGAAGGTTGGTTTTAGATTTGTTAGGGATAATTTATTTCAGCTCTGATCTTTCTCCAAGATACTTATCCTTAGAGTATGGTCCTTACCCCTAGACAGTAACTTTTGTGGGTCTTATCTGAAAGTTTAGAGTGGTTACCAAAGTGCCTCACCTCACCTTGTTGGGCTTAAACTCGAACCTTTATGAGCTAGCACTGTGTTACTGCTAAAGTCTTTTCCTAGATCTTTAGCCTTCCACCTGGTCTTTTCTGTGGTTTTCTTGAAATCTTACTTGGTGCAGTTTTAGAGTTGGCAATACCTCAAGGGAAAACTGCACGGAGACTTTTGGACTCACTTCACTAGTATTACCTCCATTTCAGATTTTGTTCCTCAAGTATCTGGCACATTGGCATCCTTGAACTCCATCTTTTGTCCTCCATTCAGTAACACTCATTTTTTTGATGTGGACCCTATTCTCTCATGCTGAAAATTGTCAAATGACCTAAGGTAAAAAAACAAAACAAAAACAAAACCAGAGTGAAATGTAGTGCTTACCTTCTCTCAGGGACCCTAGTCTTATTTGCATTGATTACTCTCAAACAATGATTTCATGTACTTTGTTCATATTTTAATATTTATTTTTATTTGTAGGGTTAGTCTGAAACAAACTACTTTGTCATAACTAGAACTGAAAATCCTCCTTTGTTCTTTTGACATCTCCATATTTATTTCTGAGCTCTTCTTTCTTTTTTTTTATTTAAATGATGTCTCATGGTCACTTGTACCTGCCCTAAAATCTATAATCAGCTATTTTTCCTTTTAGTGCACAGGGTAGTGATATTTTAAAATCAATATCTGAGTCCTAGGATCATCAGCTGATATTGAAGCTATTAATTTAAAAGGAGTTGGGGAATAGTATATTCACATGATGATGCCATAGTATCATCTATCAGAGTTATTGCTAATTGCAAGGAGGAAAACATACCTTTACAATGGAGAGAATGGGTGGTCATCATTATAACCAATTGACCAACTTGGCAACCAGCATTGGCAACAGTGAAATAAAAAAACCTCTGACATAATGTGCCTCTTAATGTAACGTAATATGAAGTGCCTATTACATAGCATAGCATCTGCTATGAAGTACTCTTGCCCAAAATGTTTTACTGGCATCTGGCAATGCTTTTAGACCTAAAGGAAATACAGAGGATCAAGGGATAAGTTAAATGATACTATTAAGAATGAATCAGACACATCTAGAATGTAGGATATTCTATAAGGCAGTTGGCCTAGGTTATTCAAACAGCCATTGTCACAGAAAAAGTGGTGGTTGCGGGGGAATGACTGGTACTAGTCTTGATTAGGAAACTAAAGAAACATAACCAGTGTGATGAGGGAATTTTGTTTAGATTTTAGTTTGGAAAAAACAAACCCAGCTCTAAGTGACATTTTTGGGACAACTGGGAAAATTTTAATAAGGAGGTATTTGGTGAGATAGAGAATTATTTTTAATTTTCTAAGGCATAATTATGATTTGGGTTATGTAGATTAATGTCTTTGTTTTTAGGATATGTTGAAGTTTTTAAGGTTGCAAGGTTCATGGTGTTTGTAACTACCTTCAGAGTGCATACATTCACACATATATATACACACATGTGTATAGAGAAAAGAGAAAGAGACAATAAGTACAGCAAAATGTCAAATTTTGAAACTAGGTGGTGAGTATACAAATGTTCATTGTACTATTCTTTCTGTAGTTTACAATTTTCACAATAATGAGATGGGGTAAATCAATGGGGAATGTAGGTTCAACATTAGAAAAAAAGTAAGCCTGTTCCATATTCTTTTACAAAATTATAGAAATTGAGAGCAATGTTATTAGCTTCTACTAAAAAATAAAAGGTCAAAATGAATGTAGTAATAGAACATTCTCCAGGAAATCCATGGTAAGTAAGTATTTTCTAAAATTTCAAGAGACTTTCTCTAGATTTCAAAGGAATTATTTTATTTTGGGTGGGAAAGGATGGAGGGAGGAAATGTTTAGATGAAAACAAATAGCAACAGACAAACTTTTCAGTTTCTACTGCTTTTTACTTAACTTAGCTATGCCAATTTTGGGAACATGGTATAATGATTAAGGAGAAAAATGCTAGCTAAAGAATCTGATAATATTTACCGGTACTATGCAATGTGCCAGGCATGTGGGGTTTAAGTAAGCAAAAAGACATTGGTCCCTGCTCTCATGGAATTGATAGTCTATCAGGGAAGATAGTTATTAATTAAATATGGACACAAAATGCATAAACTGTGATGAGAGCTACAAAGGAAAAGTGGAGTTCTCTAAATACTACCATGAGGGAGCTGAGGCAGTTCTGGAAGACTTTCTTGGGGAAGTGTTGCTTGGACTGAGAACTGAAGGCCGAGACAGGGCTAATAGCCAAAGGTTGGGGGGGTTACTTTCAGGCAAAGGGAAGAGCATGTGCAACTAGCCTTAAGAGGGAAGATTTGGGGACATCTGAGAAACTCAAAGTGGCCTCTATGGCTAGAGGGCAGAAAGCAAGGGAGTGGTACAAGTGAGGTGGGAGGAGGAAACAGAGGCTAGACCATACTGGATTTAAGTATAATGGGGAATTACTGAAGCAGCAGAGTAACATAATCAGAGTTTCAGAGTTGCATTATTAAAAGTTCTCTTTGGTTAAAGTATGGAGAAAAAAATGAAAGAGGTGATTATGGTAAAAGGCTAGGCAAGAGATGATGGTAGTTTGGAGACATGGCAGTGCACTTGTAGGTAAATGCAAAGATTTGAGAGCTATTAGAGAGTAAAACTGATGGGTAACTGTTTGGATATGTAAGATGAAGGAAACATTATGGATGCTTTTCAGGTTTCCAGTTTCAACAGCTAGATGAATGGTGGAACAGCTAGAGAAAAGAAGCAGTGAATGAGAAACATATTTGAGTTTTTTTCAGAGTTTGAGTTGTTCCTAAGAAATAAGATGTTGACTAAAGGTACCTCTGTATGTCTAGCTAGTTTTAAAAATTATGTCTACAATAACTATAAGTAAATTTCACCACAAGTGGACAGAATTTGTTCCTAAAGGAAAGAAAAGTACAAAGAGATGAGCATCAAATAGTTCCATTAGGGTCCCTGATTATATAATATGATGAACCAGAGATGTTCCCTTGGAACTTCTTGTGAAAGAATTTAAGTAATTATATATATATATATAAATTTGTTTTAACATGTGTTTTACTTTCATTAGTGTTTGAAAAAAGCTAAATATCAAATTAATTAGGCTTTTCCCTTCCCTTTCATTTTCTAGGCATAATGGGAGTCCCACAGCTAAATATGATCAGCGTCTTTTGTCAAATTTATAAAAGTAGTAGAGTGATAAAGTTTTTCAGTGGCATGATTCCAAATTTCTTAAAGTTGCTTCCTTCAGTATGCATAAATTGTATGGTTTACAAGTCAATAAAACCACTCTTAGAAATAGTGTAGAAATGAAATTGTGAACTGCCATTTTATATACATTTATTTATAAGCATAGAAATGTCTTGGCTTTCTTCTTATATTTCTAGAGGATTGCATGAAAAGATGCTATATCCATCCTCCAAAAAGATAAACATACAAATCAGAATTAAATACTGAATTTTAATTTTTTGTAAGCCAGAATTATAGTTTATAAGTTCTTTATGAATTGACATCTTTAATATTCAGAAAGTCTATTTAAGCTTCTCTAAATTTTAATGAATACTCACCAGAAATTTGCATTTAAATGGATTAAGATGTAATTTATATTACCTAATATTACCTAATTGTATTATTAACCTAATATATTTTATGTTAGGGAAAATTGGAATTTTTGAAGTTTTTCAGCATTTTCTGTTTTCTATTTTAAAAACCTAACATTGTTTTGTATGCATATTTTAAATGTTTGAAAGCATTAAAAGAAAACCTATGCATTTAAAATTATAATTAAGAGGGAAACAGTGGTGTTTTTGAACCCCTTTTCTTTTTTCTTTTTTTAAGATTTTATTTATTTATTTTGACAGAGAGACAGCATGAGAGGGAACACAAACAGGGGGAGTGGGAGAGGGAGTAGCAGGCTTCCCGCTGAGCGGAGAGCCTGACATGGGGCTCAATCCCACGACCCTGGGATCATGACCTGAGCCAAAAGCAGACACTTAATGACTGAGCCACCCAGGTGCCCTGAACCCCTTTTCTTTCTGTAAACTAAACAAAACAAAATAGTTCTGTCTTAAACAGAATTACATGGCATCAGAACACCTCAGTCTTCTACTGGTTTTGTTAATGGAATACTGGTGACTTACTGCTCACTTCCTGAACACTCTTATTTGTGGATACAGACATTTTTAACTTACTCTTGGTTCTTAATATTGTTAAAAAATTACAAGAAAGTCACCAATGTGAACAAATTAAATCAGAAAAAATTGAGAACCCTTGTTCTTAAAACTGTGTTAAAATAAAAGGTTCATATTTTTTTTCTTTTATATTAATGAGTTCATATATATTTTTTTCTATCCTTTATACTGTGCTTTTAAACTCCATTCTTTAAGAAGAAGGACTGGCTAGAACTCCCCTTTGAAATCTTAAACTTATATGAAGAATAAGTAGTATTCTTCTCTGCCCTTAGGAGGTTGTTTTGTTTTGTATTTTGCCTCTATTTTTAAAAAATGAAATTAATTTATTTTTTTGTTGAAGTATAGTTGACATACACTGTTAACGTTATGCTGGCCAAGTGTAGCTACCATGTGTCATCATACAATGCTACTACAGTATCATTAACTACATTCTCTACGCTGTACCTTTTATTCCCATGTATCTCCCTTCACCCATTTTGCCCATCCCTCCTGGCAGCCATCAGTTTATTCTCTGTATTTATGGGCCTGTTTCTGCTTTTTATTTGCTTATTCATTTGTCTTTTAGATTCCACATATAGAGAAATCAGATGGTATTTGTCTTTCTCTGTCTGATTTATTTTACTTACAAGACCCTCT
The DNA here is from genome assembly GCF_002201575.2 of Neomonachus schauinslandi. Lineage (NCBI taxonomy): Eukaryota > Metazoa > Chordata > Mammalia > Carnivora > Phocidae > Neomonachus > Neomonachus schauinslandi. Next base: position 89,694,705 of record NC_058406.1, on the reverse strand, counting down.
AGGTCCATCCATGTTGTTGCAAATTTGCTCTACCTTTTCAATCTATGTTGAGAGAGAATAGGCCAAAGATATTTAAGATTGTATGTATATATAGCTACATTTTAAAAATTGTATTGGCTCCAAAATTGTGATTTAATGAGATAGAAATATATAATTTATCCTGAAGACTTAATGCACAGCATAGACATTATAGTCAACAATATTGTATTATAGACTTCAAAGTTGCTAAGAGACTAGATCTTACTGGTACTCACCACAAAAAAGAAATGATAATTATATGATGCCATAGAGGTGGTAACTAATGCTACAGTGGTAATCATACTGCAATATATAAATGTATGAAATCAAGTGTATACCTTTAACTTATATAATGTTATATGTAAATTATATCTCAATAAAATTTTATTGATTGTTTAAAATAATGGAGATATGAGATGATAACCCGGTTTGAAAATGTAAAAAAAAATAAATTATACAATTTATATTATAGCCAACAACTAGTAACTGGATTGGACCAACTCTCTTTTCAGTGTTTTTTAGGATGAAATATTTCTGTCATTTTATAGATTATGGATTTTTCAGTTACTCTAATATTTGGAGTTAGGTCTTATCATAAGGTTATTAAAATTTAGTTAAAATCTGCTCTCACTATAAAGAGTGTTGAAACTCAAAAGAATAATTCATATAGTCTTTTTCTCTCTTGTTAAGTGGCATGATTTCATTTGCTGTGAAATTAGATGAATTTAATTTCCTTAGGATAGGATGAGGAGAGGAACCTTGGGATAGGGTACTTAATAAACTATTTATGATGGAATTAAACTGTTAAATTAAATTTCCTAAAAATTAAAATTAATATGAATATACAACTAACATAAGTTTGAGTGACAAAACCAAGTCAAATTTCTAGTTGGATTCCCATTTTTTCTTAGTAGGATTTATTAATAGAAGGATTCTAATTAATTTATAACTCAGCTTCTTAAATTCACATAAAAAGAGATTAAAATAAAGTAAATACCTCAAGTGAAATTAGTTATGTTACCATACTTTATTATTAAAAACAATTAGAAATTAAATTTTTTATGAGAGCTTTTACTCTACAACAGAGAGGGGAAAATAAATGGCAAACTGGACCCCTCAATAACTACAGACTATCAAGATCAGGTATTGACCTAAAATAACTACATACTGGTGAAGTACTTTAAATCCTTCAGGGGATCTGAAACATTTTGCCAGTGGATCAGATCCACTGAACTCATTTAAAGTATTTTGCCATTTATTTTTTTCTCTATTGTTTAGAATACAACTTGCAAATAGCGATGTGGCATATAAATTGGAATTGTTATGTCCTTTCCGTACTCCTAGATTTGGAGAGATGTTCTGACTCTAACCTCGGAGTTTATATATTTTCCCATTATTCTGTTTGTTAATAAAGACAGAAGTATTTCTGCATACAATTCAATTAATATATAGAAGTTTATATATGGACATGAAAAGTCCAATCTCAGGGTGGCCCAGATAGGTTTGATCCCGCAAAGTTGTCTGTGGAGGGAAGAAGCAGTAATGGAGAAGAGTCTTCTGTGAATTAGATGTGTGGATCTACCTTTCCAAGGGCTCAACAAATCTTTGAATTGGCTTCTAATAAGCTAAGGGAGTAAGGGAAGTAAAATCTAAACTCTCCTCTATGCACAATAAATGCTCTATAGACAGTCAGGTGTTTTATTCCAGTTAACCATAAAGTAAGACAATAAATATTTATATGTATATGTGTATGTATATACCAATATGGTATACACACACACACACACACGCATAAGATGATACACACACACATACATATTTGCACACGTATAATCACAATTTTTTTAAGCATCAAAGTTGACAGAGAGGAGTAAAGATGTAAAATGTTGATTGTAGTTAAATATTTAGGTGCCCACAATGTGATAGGTATTATATAATACATATGCTGTCTTCCTATTTAATATACAGAAGACAAAGTACTCCTCTTTCTCTTATTACTAATAAATTAGAAACACTTCCAAACCTGTCATTTAATTAAAGAATACCACAGCTATAAATTCTCTCAGAAATCTTGACTTGTGTCTATGAATCTCCTTGATTTTTAGGACTAGGTCTATGTTAAATAGAATTTTGGCTTACTTGCATTGTCCTGGATACATGTATTCAAACATCATTTTAAATTATGGACTATTTCTGGGGGCACCTGGGTGGCTCAGTTAAGTGGCCAACTTTTCATTTCAGCTCAGGTCATGATCTCAGGGACATGAGATCGAGCCCCAGGTTGGGCTCCACGCTCAGTGCCGAGCCTGCTTATCCCTCTCCCTACCTCTCTCCCTGCTTGTGCTCACTCTCTCTCTCTCAAATAAATAAATAAAAATCTTAAAAAAAATAAATTGTGGACTATTTCTGAAAGTAATATCATCAAAACATTGATATTTGGAAAGGGAACAATTATTATTTAATTAATCTCTGTCATTTACTAAATGCTTCCATGACCAGTTTTTGCCAATCTGACTAAAAAAAGAGTAAACTGGTTCTGTCTTTATATATATCGTTAAATATATATATTTTAAAATTAAATATGTAGCATTTCACAAAGAAAATGATAAATCAGTCATGTACTCACAATACTATTTGACTTCAAACACTACCTTTTTGCTTCAAACGCTACCTTTCCTTCTCTCCCCTCCTGAAAAGTAATCCTTATCTTGAAGTTGGTGTGTTTCATTCCTATGCACATTTAAAATTTTGTCTATGTATGAGTGTATTCATAAATACTTTTCATAACTATATATTATATATATCTTGTAAAACTTGCTTTTTCACTCAATATTGTTAGATTAATCTACGTAAATTTCTTTCTTTCTTTCAAGATTTTATTTATTTGACAGAGAAAGACACAGCGAGAGAGGGAACACAAGCAGGGAGAGTGGGAGAGGGAGAAACAGGCTTCCCGCCAAGCAGGGAGCCCGATGTGGGGCTTGATCCCAGGACCCTGGGATCATGACCTGAGCCAAGGCAGACACTTAACGACTGAGCCACCCAGGCGCTCCCATAAATTTATTTCATTCATGTTTACTCCTATATGGTTTTCCACCATATACATACACAGATTTATCTAATCTTCTGATGGGCACTTTTGTTAATTCAAATTAGAAATAGATTCTTAAATTATTTTATTTTTAAATTTTTTTCCCGTGAATTGATGTCTTAAACTATTTTAATAAATATTCAGCCATGTTAGAGGTTTTTATATATTTAAGAACAGAGGATGGAGGAAATTCCAAAGGTTTGTTCTGAATTATTAAAGGAACAAAGAAGCTTGAACAAGTACTTTTACATTTCAGAAAACAGAGAAGTCAATTTAACTCTTATCATTACAGCAATAAAGTCTTATTTAAGATTTATCAAAACTGCAGACTTTCAAGAGTTAAAAACACACAACAGCCTCTGGAATCCAGTTAACTTAAAAAACACCTTTGTTACACATAAATTAAGAAGCCATTGGATATTCTTTCTTGTGAGGTGCCTGTTCAAGTCTTTTTTCTAATTGCTAAATTTTTAATTGGGTTGTTTGCCTTTTTCTTATTGATTTGTAGGAGTTCTTAAAAATTCTGTATAGGAGTCATTTGTTAGCTATATGTATTATGAATATCTCTTTTTCAGTCTGGGACTTGAGCATCAACTATCTTAATTGTGTTTTTTGGTGAACAGATGTTTTAAATGTTGATGAGGTCCAATTTCTAAATTTTCATTTCATGGTTACTGTAGTAAAAACAAAACAAAAAATAACAAACAGAGACCATATGTGATCTACAAAGCCTAAAATATTTACTGTCTGGCCCTTTGTAGAAAAAATAAAGATGATTCCTGAACTAGATTGATGAGTTGAACATAGCTGCAATTCAGAGATCAGAAAGTTGCTATAGCTATCACCACCACTGTCAAATTTGCTTCAAGATATGCATGAAATTGGTGAATAAGCATTGGAATGCTGAGTCCAGGCACAAAAACTGGTCTAAACACTAATATTCATGACCCTGCATGCCGACTAAAACAGCAAAAGGAAGCTGTCATACTTCCTCTTTCCAAATTCTACGTAAGGTTTTTGGAGGGAATCTAATTTTCTTGCAGAACGCTAGCTTCAAAGGAGTTTAGAAATACAGTTTTGAGCACTCTGTGGTCTCCAAACACAAATGCGGAATGAAGGTTGGAAGTACCAGTCCAAAGTATCTGCCACAGCTCCCAAGTGATTTTTTTAAAACAATTGATACTATTACACCAAAATAGCCCACTAAGAAATTTTCCATATACTTGCTGTGAGACAGAGCAGGGACCGGACTCAAGCTCCTCACCCAGAAACTCTTATAAAAAAACCACAGTAGCCCAGTTCTCTAGCCCAGTTAAAAGGTGCTGCTTGCCATCTGGAAGCCAGAAGCCACAAGTACGAATCAAGCCCCACAGCCCAGCTTACCACCAGTTTGCTCCTGGGAGAACCAGACCAGACCAGTCTGAGCCACAGTGGACCCCAGCACTGACCTTTCACTGACTTTCCCCCTCATTATAATGTTAAAAATCATGCCAGGTGGGGCACCTGTGTTGCTCAGTCAGTTAAGCATCTGCCTTCAGCTCAAGTCATGATCTCGGGGTCCTGGGATCAAGCCCCGAGTCGGACTCTCTGGTCAGCGGTGAGTCTGCTTCTCCCTCTTCCTCTGTGATCTCTCCCTCAAAAAATAAATAAGTAAAATCTTTAAAAAAATTCATGCCTGGGAGGTAGAGATTTAGTATGTTAACCAGACATGCATGTATGACAAAACATGATCTTTTTTTTTTTTTAAGATTTTATTTATTTGACAGAGAGAGACACAGCAAGAGAGGGAACACAAGCAGGGGGAGTGGGAGAGGGAGAAGCAGGCCTCCCGCGGAGCAGCCCCGACGTGGGGCTCGATCCCAGGACCCTGGGATCGCGACCTGAGCCGAAGGCAGATGCTTAACGACTGAGCCACCCAGGCGCCCCAAAATATGATCTTTAAGTGAGCAGGCACTGATAAGTCCCCATCTCTACATGCTTAAATGTCACCCTTCCCCCCCCCCAGTCTCTTTAAAACTGTCCCTGATCTCTCTTTGAAGAGCTAGCCTGAGGACACTTTCCTTTGTGCTGTCTCCCTTGTCTCAAGTATGAGCCCCAATAAAGCTTTGTCTGTAACATAAGGATGTGACTTCTAATAAAGAAAGTAGTAATAGCAAACTTTTAAATGCTTACAATGGTCCAGTTGTAGGCACTTTACATTTTTTTTTTAACTTTAATAATGATCCTACAAGGTAGGTATAACTATTAAACTCATTTTACAAATGAGAAAACTGAGTTTTAGAAAAGTAATTTGTCTGAGGTTGCATAATTGGTATGTGGTAGAGCTGGGTTATTCAAGATCAAGTGTGTCTGAGTAAACACCTAGTATTTTTAATTCTATGTTTAATCTTATGGTTTGGTGAAGAATGGGATAGAGAGATGAAAAATACAAAACAAAACAAAACAAAAGTATGGAGAAATTCTAAGTTTCTCCCCTTACCAAACACACTCTAAATCCTAGAAGGTTTATGGGTCAATGGGATTAAGATCCCTCTGGAGAGCCTAATCTTGTTCAGATTTAATAACTCCACACTTTAAGTAAGTACTGATTTTTTTTTTCTTTCTGGAACTCTGCTAAATGCTGGGGAAATTGAATAATGCTCTGTTCCTGGCTTCAAGTAGTAAGACAAACAAAAATGGCCAAAATATGATAAATGCAATTTTTTTTCTGGTGAGCAATTTGATTACATTCCAACTATACTTTCCCTTTTTATCTATAATGAACCCAAATTGTAAAGAATACTGTATATAGAGCAGAGGCTGCTGGAAGATGGTGGAGTAGGAGGACCCTGGGCTCACCTCTTGCCACATGGCCACCTAGAGAACACCCCCATCAGCATAAATAACCCAGAAAGTGACCCAAAGATTGGCAGAACAGACTCTCCATAGCTGGATGTAGAAACAAGGCCACAGTGAAGCAGATCCACCCGCTCTCACTGCTCTTGGTAAGATCCCATCAAAGCAGGTCACAAGCCTGGTAGTGTGCGAGCCGCCCAGACAAGAGCCAACACCACTCCAGAGTGAGTCCTGCTCCAGGGAGAGGGGAAGATAACCACATATACCAGTTTGACTGCGGCCCCAGAAGTGGCTGGGGGCAGGCAGCTGGTCTCACTGCAGGCTCCACCCACCAACAAAAGCTGCTCAGGGCACAACACAGGGGAAGTGCCCTGCAGTTTGGTGCTACTTTATCTCTAGGAAACACCTGGTCTTACTCAACTCAAGCCCAAGGCAGCCCTGGACCAGCCCACTAACAATACGGGCACCAGACTCTGCCCACAACAGGCAAAGAGCCATCACAGACTGGACTGAAGGCAAACACAGCTCTGCCACAGTGGTAGGACACCCCTGTAGCAACACATATAAGAGACACCCCTGAAGCACTAAAGCCACTACTTCAAGTAGGGCAGATGTAGCTGACTTTCCTAACACATAGGAACAGACACAGCAATAGGCAAAATGAAGAGACAGAGGAATATGTCCCAAGTGAAAGAGCAGAACAGGGCGCCTGGGTGGCTCAGTTGGTTGGGCGACTGCCTTCGGCTCAGGTCATGGTCCTGGAGTCCCAGGATCGAGTCCCACATCGGGCTCTCTGCTCAGCAGGGAGTCTGCTTCTCCCTCTGACCCTCCTCCCTCTCCTGCTCTCTGTCTCTCATTCTCTCTCTCTCAAATAAATGAATAAAATCTTTAAAAAAAAAGCTACATAGTTGAAAAGAAAGAGCAGAACAAAATCATAGCAGGAGACCTAAACCAAATGGAGATAAGTAATATATGTCTGATAGCAAATTTAAAGTAATGCTTATAAAGATACTTGCTAGAATTGAGAAAGGGGTGCAGGACCTTCAAGAGATAGGAGACCTAAAAAAGAACCAGTTAGAGATAATGAACTCACTAAATGAAAATAAAAATAGACCACCTGGAATAAATAGCAAACAGGAGGAAGCAGAAGAACAGATCAACAACCTGGAGGACAGAGTAATGGAAAGTAATCAAGCTGAGCAGATGAGAGGGGAAAAAAATACTCAAAATGAGAATAGACCCAGGGAACTCAGCGACACTGTCAAGCATAACAGTCGTATGATAGGGATCCCAGAAGGAGAAGAATGAGAAAAGGGGGCGGAAGATTTATTTGAAGAAATATTAGGTGTAAACTTCCTGAATCTGGGGAAGGAAAGAGAAATCCAGATCCAGGGGCACAGAGAGCCCCCAACAAAACCAACCCAAAGAGGTCTACACCAAGACACAAAGTAAATAAGATGGCCAAAAGTAGTGATAATGAGAGAGTTTTAAAAGCAGCAAGAGAAAGGAAAGCAGTTATATACAAGGGAAACCCCATAAGGCTATCAGTGTGTTTTTCAATAGAAACTTTGCAGGCCAGATGAAAGTAGCATGATATATTCAAAGTGCTAAAAGGAAAAAATCGACAGCCAAGAATACTCTATCCAGCAAGGCTTTCATTCAGAATAGCAGGAGAGATAGGGTTTCCCAGAAAAACAAAGGTTAAAGGAATTCATGACCAGGAGCAAAACCAGACACATCCCCACGATGCCATTGGCCTGTGGGTCCCAAATTCACAGTCCAGCTGCCCTCCTGCCTGAGTCAGCATGCACGGCCTGCCACCTGCTCAATGCCAAGTCAACACACCTTCACCTCAGATTGACAAGGGCTCAAAATGACACTCTTCCCCTCAAATTCCAGCCCCTGTGCTCAAGTTTGTGCACAAAAGGGGGCATAATTATAATAGCAGGATGAAGCAACCCAAATAGTGACACTAATTCTGTGGAATTAGTGGATAAAAGGAGTGTGCTAGGCTGAGAACATCTCCAACAAACACATCAAAGAACAATACACAGCATGATTCTGGTTACTAAAAGAAACAAACCCAGGAAAAATAAAACAAGACGATATCAGAGAGGGAGACAAACCATAAGAGACTCTTGATCATAGGAAACAAACTGAGGGTTGCTGGAGGGGAGGAGAGTGGGGGGATGGGGTAACTGGGTGATGGGCATTAAGGAGGACATGTGATGTAATGAGCACTGGGTGTTATATAAGACTGATGAATCACTGAACTCTACCTCTGAAACTAATAATACACATATGTTAATTAATTGACATTTTCTGATTATACTACTCTACATTCCTACATCAGCAATATATTAGTTTTAGTTGTTCTATACCCTCTGCACCACCTGACATTGTAAGTATTTTAAATTTATCCATCCTAGAGGCTATGAAGGGTTATCTTGTTGTGGTTTTAATTCACATTTCTGTAATAAGTAAAGATTTTGAGCAACTTTTTTTTTAAAGTATATTTTCTGTCCCCTATTTTAAAAAAAATTTTAAAAAGATTTTATTTATTTATTTGAGAGAGAGAGAATGAGAAAGAGAGCACAAGAGGGGGGAGGGTCAGAGGGAGAAGCAGACACCCTGCTGAGCAGGGAGCCCAATGTGGGACTCAATCCCGGGACTCCAGGACCATGACCTGAGCTAAAGGCAGTCGCTCCACCAACTGAGCCACCCAAGCACCCCTTTGAGCAACTTTTCATGGGCTTATTGGTCGCTCAGATATTTTCTTTTGTGAAATGTCTGTTCAGATCTTTTGCCCATTTTTTTTTTAAGATTTTATTTATTTATTTGACAGAGAGACAGCGAGAGAGGGAACACAAGCAGGGGGAGTGGGAGAGGGAGAAGCAGGCTTCCCGCCAAGCAGGGAGCCTGATGCGGGGCTCGATCCCAGGACCCTGGGATCATGACCTGAGCCGAAGGCAGATGATTAATGACTGAGCCACCCAGGCGCCCCTCTTTTGCCCATTTTTTAAAAATTGTGTTGTCTTTGTGACATTTTATTTTAAGTGTTCTTTAGTATTGTGGAAACAAGTCCTTGTCAGAGATATGTACTAAAACATTTTCCTCTCAGACTTTCTCTTGCCTATTTTCTTTTTTTAAAAAAAGATTTTATGTATTTATTTGAGAGAGAGAGAGAGAGAATGAGCAGGGAGAAGGGGCAGAGGGAGAGAGAGAAGCTGACTCCCTGCTGAGTGGGGGGGGGCCCCATGTGGGGCTCAATCCTAGGAGTTGGAGATCATGACCTGAAGGCAGACACTTAACCAACTGAGCCACCCAGGCACCCCTTCTTGCCTATTTTCTTAACAGTGTCTTTTCAAGACACAAAGTTTCACATTTTTTTTTTTATGGATATCCTGTTGTTCCAGCATTGTTTGTTGAAAAGACTATCTTTTCCCTATTGAATTACACTGACATTGTTAAAAATCAATTGTGTCGGTTTATTTATCTAGACTCTGAAACTTATTATTTTTCAAAATGGTTTTAGCTACTCAACATCTTTTGCATTTCCATATAAATTTTATTTATTTATTTGTTTGTTTATTCATTTATTTTTAGAGAGAGACAGAGAGAGTGCGTGTACATGTGAGTGAGGGCAGGGAGGGGCAGTGGGAGAGGGAAAGAGAATCTTAAGCATGGAGCCTGGGGCTCAATTTCACGACCCTGAGATCATGACGTGAGCCAAAATCAAGAATTGGATGCTTAACTGACTGAGCCACCCAGGCGCCCCTCCATATAAATTTGAGTCAGCTTGTCAGTTTGTATGAAAATGTCTGCTAGCACTTAGACTGGGATTACATTTCATCTTTAGATCAAATTGAAGAGAACGGACTCTTAACAATATTGAGTTCCAATCTACTAAGATGAGATAGCTCTCCATTTATTTAAGTTGTCTTTAATTTCTTTCAACAACATTTTCACTTTTTAGTGTCAGATATTGCACATATATAATTATCATTAGGTATTTCAGTTTTTGATGCTATTATAAATGGTATTAAATTTTATTTTCCAATTATTATTAATATATAGAAATAAACTAATTTTTATATTGACCTTATCTCTGGCAACCTTGCTAAATTCACTTATCAATTCAAGTAGCTTTTTTGTAGATTCCTTAGGATTTTCTTTCTTTCTTTTTTTTTAAAAGATTTTATTTATTTATTTGAAAGAGTGAGAGAGAGAGCGCAAGAGGGGGTAGGGTTAGAGGGAGAAGCAGACTCCCCGCCGAGCAGGGAGACAGATGTGGGACTCCATCCTGGGACTCCGGGATCATGACCTGAGCTGAAGGCAGTCGCTTAACTAACTGAGGCACCCAGGCACCCACCTTAGGATTTTCTATGTAAATGATCATGTCATCTAAGAATAAATAAAGTTGAACTTGCCTCTTGCCAGTATGTATGCCTTTCCCTTTTTCTTTTCTTACCTTATTGCACTGGCTAGGACATCTGGTATAATACTGAATAGAAGGAGTGAGAAGAGAGATTCCTGCCTTATTTCCCATCTTAGTGGGAGAAAACATTTAGTCTTTCACCACTAAGTATGAATGCTCATGTTAGTTTTACATAGATAAACTGTTTATTCTTTTGTCAGCTTTGATAATAAGTCTTTCAAGGAAAAGACCTGAAGTTGTCAAAGCTTTTGACATAAAAGTCCATAATGTTCTCTTATTATTATTTTAGCATGTGTAGAATTTGTAGTGATGTCTCCTTGATATTGGTAGTTTGTATTTTCTCTTTTTTTCATGATTGGTCTAGTTATAGATTTATCAATATAATTAAGTTTTTCAAAGAAAATAGCTTTTGGTTTTACTAATTTTCTTTATTGTCTTTTATTTCTTTGATTTCAAGGCTACTTAAAATCCTTCTTTCTACTTATTTGGGATTAATTTGCTCTTCTTTTTCTAGTTTCTTAAGGTAAAACCTTAGATCATGGATTTTAAACTTTCTTGTTTTCTGATACAAACATCTAAAGTTATAATGTTAATTCTAGGCACTATTTTAGCTGCATTCTACATTTTCCAGTTTCCCTGAGATTTCTTGATTCATGCGTTATTTAAAAATAGTATTTAGGTACTTCCAACCATCTTTTGCTGATTGATTTCCAATTTAATTGTCCTGTGGTCAGAGAACATAATCTGTCTGATTTCAGGCATTTAAAGTTTATTGACTTGTTTTGTGGCCCAGGATATGATCTTTGTTAGTGAATTTTACATGTGCAGGTAAAAATAATGGGTATTCTCCTGTTGATGGGTATACTGTTCTATTAATGCCAATTAGTTGATCATGTCATCGAAGTCTTTATACCCTTACAGACTTTGTTTCCTTATTTTATCCATTGCTGTGAGAAAGATATTGACATCTCTGACTCCAGTTGTGGATCTATTTATTCCTCTTTGCAGGCAGTCTATCCATTTTTGCTTCATATATTTTAAAGCTTTGTTATTAGGTGCATACACATTATGGTTGTTATGCCATCTTGATGAATCAACTCTCCTAACATATAAAATGTCTTCCTTGTCTTGAAGTCTTCCTTGGCTGATTAATATAGCTACCCCAGATTCCTCATAATTAGTGTTTACATGGTATTTCCTTATCCACTCTTTTACTTTCAACCTGTATATCTTTATATCTCATTTTTGTAGAAAGTATACAGTTAGGTCTTGCTTGCTCTGCCTTTTAATTGGACTGCATAGAATATTATGTTTAATGTAGTTATCTATATGGTTAACTTTAAGTCTACCATCTTATTTGTTTTGTTTGTCCTGTTCTTTTTCCTTTTTTCCTCTTACATTCTTTTGAGTCAATACAATATTTTTTAGTACTCTATTTTATCTCTTTTTATTGTTTTATTAGCTACAATTCCATGTTGTTGTTTTTTTTCAATGGTTGCTCTAGGGTTTCCTGCATACATTTTAAAATGTAAACTACTTCACATATAATGCAAGAATCTTTTAGCAGTAGACTTCATGTCCTCTCCCCCATCTTTTTTACTATTGCTGTTATACATTTTACTTCTATGTTATAAGCTTCACAATATGTTACTATATTTGCGTTTGAAAGGTATTTATCTTTTAAAGAAGTCTTTTATATTTATAAATGCTCAGCACTTGCAATATTTTCTAGAAGTTTTATTAATAGCTTTCTGTTTATTATTAATTCCTAAAACTCATTCATTTAAAAATACATATTTTATGACATTTGATCACATTTTTATTATAGCAATTAAGTTGAGTTTTATTTGTTTATAGACCCAGAGCACACTAGATGGTGAGCTTCTATATGAGCAGGTTTAATATTCTTATTTTTACCTAGCATTTAACCAAATGAAGTATAAAATTTATAAGAAATAAATTACATCTTAAAGTACACCTAATATTATTTTAAGAAATAAGCTAATTTTATTCTGTGGTCCAAGACTTGGGATTTTCCAAGAAAAAATATTTTTTAAAACACTGGTCTGGGCCTGTCATTAGACTGTGCCTCTGACTTTTAAAAGATGTGACCAGGGATTGAGGACACAAAGCTTCAGTGCAACAAATTACAGAACTAGGTTTTTACATAATCCCTTAACCCTGTCTACCCTCAATTTTAGAAGGTTTCAGGCTCCTTTGCGGGAGCCTGTAAAAGAGGCTGAGGCCTTGCAGCAATGTCTGGTGTCCCACAAGACAAAGGAAAAAAGTGGAGTCAGCAGTGTCTAAACGTGACCAGCATTAAATAAGACAAGGATATTAAAGTGTCCTTTGGCTTTTGTGACAAAAGAGTTCTGTAAGGTGCTTAGTGGGGGCAGTGGCGAGGCTGCAGTGGGTCTGGGAGAAAGTGGGAGGTGAGGAAGAGGGGGGCTCCTGGAAACAACCCCAAGGTCCCTGGGAGAGGGCCAGGAGGGGAGAGATTGGAGCCCTCTTCAGACGTCCCCCGAGAGGAGGGGTGGCACCGGGGCACGGGATGCTCCCGTCTGAGGCGCGGGTCAGAGCAACTCACCGGTCGCAGCCGCTCAGTTCGCCCTGGGAAACACCCGGATGCTCTTCCGACGCCGCCTGGAGAACGCGCGCCCCCTTGCGCGGGTGAGCCGGGGACGGTCCTGGATGCAGGGTGCCGCCGCGTTTGGCGCCTCAACTTCCAACTTCCGGGGCGCGCCGCCCCTCCCGAGGGGCCTGGGCCCGGCTTCCCACGAGGCGGGCCTCCGGAGTTTCTCCCAGCGGCGCCCCGTAGCCCAGCTGCGCGGCTCCGCCCGCCCCCGAGGCTCCGTCGGGCCGTTGCCTCGGCCACCTGCAGCCTCGAGCAGCCCGGCGTCGTCGTCGGGGCGGCGGCAGGTGGCGCAGCCGGAGGGGCGGGACGCCGTCGCCGGGACCCAGAGGAGAGGCGGCCGAGCTGCCACGCCGCCGCGGGCCGGGCGGGACGGGCCATGCTGCGCTGGCTCCGGGACTTCGTGCTGCCCGCGGTGGCCTGCCAGGAAGACGATGACTACGTCAACTACGAGATCCTCTTCCAATACCTGGACCGCGACGGGAACGGGTTGGTGGACGTCGTGGAGCTCCAGGAGGGGCTGAAAAACTGGGGCTCCTCATTTGGTCTGAACTCTGAGAATGTGAGTGACCAAGGGAATGTGGCACCCGGAGCGTGGCGGAGTTGCTGGGTAGAGGTTGAAGCCATACTTGCTCTTTGCAGAGCTTCTTTCAAAGACCGGTGTTGGGGTTCGCTTCCGCGAGTCCCCGCAGCGCAGAATAATGCAGCCCAGCGAAACACATTCTCAGCCCTCTTAGAACACTTTCCACAATGACCAGAGGCTTCTCTTGGGCTTTTTGGGAGATACTGAGTGGGTTTCTGGTGACTCAGCATTTACTGAACCCGTTCAGAATTTCAGGGGCCAGGTTAGCCTTTGTGAATTCATGAGTAAGAGACCTTCTCTTTTCTCAGGATGTTCACAGTCTAGGCTCATGCTTCAGGGTCTTGTACAAAAGACAGGCACAGATAGGTCCCCAGAGCTGCTGTCTCTTTCTGACATCGACACCAAAGGTCTAGGGGGAGTCAGACCTTGATCCATGGGTTGACATGGATCAGCTGATCGATTTAGTACTTTGCCTAAATTAGGGATGTCTTCCTTCTCTGGACCAGTCGCGACTTGATTATTTAAAAACTGTTAGGTGAAAGTTTCAGGATCTCAAGAGAAAACAAATTATTCTATTTCCCCTCTATCAGTGCTAAACAGTCCTCAGATGTCACCCCACTTGTTTCAGCTCTCTACTGGTGAGATGCATGTGTTAGAAGTCCAAAATATTCCCATGGTTCGGAGATTCCTGTATGTGATAGGACTAGTGGATCTTATAGTCATTATACAGCCCCTTTGCTGTATAATAAGACCTTCGGCCCAATGCAATGTAATGTGTAATTTTATGTCAAAAGATCACACACTCTTTAATCATTGGATTGTCCTGCTGGCTGAGGCTCCTCAGGCAAGTAAGGCAAACACGTACCTAAAATATGTGTCTGGATGAAACACTGCACCTTTCAGAGTGGAATAGTTCCAGAGTAATCAACTTGCTGCTCAATGGCTGGTGGGTTTCCCGAAGGGATGATGTTATGTCAGTGGCTCAGTATGAGTCTCTGATGCTGGTGGGTTGGGCATTTGGCAGCAGCAGTAGCTATATTAGGCTTGGTGAGTGGGAGCCCATGCTGTTTGGCCCATCGATCTATCTCCACCACCATGACCACTCCATTACGATACCACTGTGTTGTCACTGGTGTTCATTGTGTCAGCTGACAGAGTCTGGTTGACTTTATCTGGCTGGGTCATTCTGTCTACTTGGTTGTTTCATACCTCTTCCATGGGAGTGACCATACAATATAAACATATTTTTACTTTGTGTCGACTTCCATCTTTGTACATATTGCCCAGACCTCTTTGTCTCTGATTTTCCAATCTTTTTTGCTTCCAGGCCACTGACCATCTAACCAAGCTAGTCCACGAATCTATATTTATTGTTCTCTGGCCACTTCTCTTTTTACATAAAGTGAACGATCAGGTACACTACTCGAAGTTCTTTTCACTGGGCAGATTTCCTCTCATTGCTGTCTTTCAGATTATTCCTGAGTAGTGCTGAGTAGTGCATAACTGGCCTTTTTCAATTTGCACTCACATACTAAGAAATGCATCTGTGAATCGAGCTCATCCTTTTTAGTCCTGTGTCAGCTGGTCATACTGAATCTCCATGTAGTTACAAGTATGGGCTTAGGGAGAGGTAATGGTGTAACAGTGATGGGGTGTGAAAATCTGCATCGCTCTTTGTGTGTGGGGCTTGCTTGTGCTCTGATTCTGCTTGGGCTTGATCTCACATATACTGTTCCATCCTTTGGTTTGCTGCTGGAATCACCAAAACTTATGACTTGGTGAGTCTGACAGAATACAACCCAAGATAGGCAACTCTGGCTGTATATCATTTGATGTCCCATATTTAAGCACTCTGTTTCTACCCAGGCCCCATAGCATACCAGGAACCGTTACAGAGCTCTGCTATAGATTCTTCTTTTGGAGCTCACTGTAAACCCTGCACAGCATCTTTTCCTACCTCTGATGCTTGTGATACCACAGAGTCTACTGGGACAGGTGGCCCAAGAGGCAGGGCTGTTTGCTGCATGACTTGGATCTGCTGAAGAGCTCTTTCCAACTATGGTCCCCATTGAAAGCTGTTAACCTTTCTTGTTCCTCAGAAATGGGTCACAGAATTTTTCTTAATTTTGACATATATTAGCTCCAGAACTCAAAGAGGACTCAGGTGTGTGTTTCCTTCTTAGGTGGTATGAGATGCAATCATTTGCCCTTTATTTTGGTGGTGGTAGGGGTATGTCCTGACATGCTTCAGACTGGTCCTGGAAATACTTAATTGATGTGGTAGATCCCTGAATCTTCATTGACTCTATTATCTCCCACCTTTTGGAGTGTATGTACCTTACCAAGGCCTCCAACCTATTGCTACTTTTTTTTTTTAAATAAGAGAATTATTATTATTCTTTAAAGATTTATTTATTTATTTTTAGAGTGGAGGTTGAGGAGCAGAGGGAGAGGGAGAGAGAGTCCCAAGCAGTCCCTCCGCTGAGCACAGAGCACAATGCAGGGCTCGATTTCAGGATCCTGAGATCACAACCTGAGCCAAAACCAAGAGTCGGACACTTAACAGATTGTGCCCCCCATGCACACCCTCATTGCTACTTCTTGTTCATCTAGTCTAATTAACATGATGTCATCAATATAGTGAATGTGTAGACGGACCAGGTCCTTCTGTGACAGAAGGCAGGAGATTTAAATGTATTGTCTATGCCATGGGAATGCCAGCTGTTTCTGGTTCTCCTTCTTGGTAAATGGAAAACAGTGCATTCACCAGATCAATGGCCATATTCTATGTCCCTGAGGCTGTGTTAATCTCCTCCAGTAAAGATACCACCTCTGGATCCATAGCTGCAATTGACTCTTCTGCTACTTGGTTGAGCAGATGTTCACTGTCATCCTCCACTGTGATCCATCTAGCTTTTGTAGGACTCAGAATGGTGAATTAAATGATGGACACCTCCACCTTTGAATTCCTTAGTAAGTCTGTAAGTACTAATCTGTGCTATTTATTTTGGGCTATGATTTTTTCCCAATTATTTTATTGTGGTAAAATACACATAATATAATACTTACTCTTTTAACCATTTTTAAGTATAGAGTTCATTGGTATTAAGCAGATTCATAATGTTGTGCAACCATCTATCTCCTTAACTCTTTTCATATGGTAAAATGAAAACTTTATGCCCATTAAAAAATAACTCCCCATTCCTCCCTCCCCCCAGCCCCTGGCAACCATCTTTCTACTTTCTGTCTCTATGATTTTGACTAAGTATTTCATGTAAGTGAAATCATGTAGTATCTGTCTTTTTGTGCCTGGCTTATTTCACTTAGCATAATATCCTTAGAGTTCATCCCTGTTATAGCAGATATCAGAATCTTTCCTTTTTAAGTCTGAATAATACTCCATTGTATATTTATGCCACATTTTTGGTGCTGTATTATTCTCAGCCTTTTTTCCAATGCATTGATGGCCTGCAGTAACATCCATCCAATTCCCTAGTACTTATAATTGGTATTTCTCCCAAAGTTTTCAAAAACTGAGGTCCTGCATCAGCCAATGCATTCTCTTCCCATCACAGTTCACCGTCTACCACCAATGACTGTGTGTATCATGTGGAATCTGCTTCCTAAGACCATTTCTGGTACCAGCTGTCATAGGTTGTGTTCCATGAAAGCTGCCTCTAATACTCAAGATTCGTGTGCAGAAACTTTACTGGGGAGTACTCCTAGGGATAATACCTGTGAGAGCAGAGGAAGCGGATTGGACAGAGGGGGAAGATGAGCTGTGATGGAGTTGCAACAGAGGCTTCAGACAATTCAAGGAACGGTGGATCTGGGATAGTTCTTTAGAGTTGTCCCTCTTTGAGGCAACAGGCCAGGCCTTTATTACCTGCCCCTGCCTCCTCTGCCTCCTCCCCCACTTACTGAAGTTGGCTACCTCCAGGGAGTGACTTCAGGCAAGGTGAGTCTTTTCTGCCTAGGGCAACACAAAGGGAAGGGCTCAATTAAGAGCTGTCAGTCACCAGTACTCCCAGCTACTCTCAGTCCTGAGGGAGATGTGAGCAGTGCACCACAGAATCTACTACAGAGATACATTTGGAAAATAGTGCTGATGAGACTAGTTGATTAATTGGATTTGGAGTGTGAGGTAAAGGAAGAATTCAAGAATGACTCCAGGAATTTTGGTTTGAGCAACCAAATGGATGGTGGTGCCATTTGCCAAGATCAGGCAGAATTGGAGAGTAGTGAAGTAGGGTGAGTGATTAATCAACAGTTCTTGGTTTGGACATTTGAGGTGTCTTTTAAACAACCGGGTACATATAGCAAGTAGTAGTTTTGTAAATCATGAGGAGATGTCAGGGTAGAGATGTACATCATCAGCATAATATATTTAAAGCTTTTTATAGGGTGAGATCCCCCAGGTAGAGGATATATAAGAGCTGCTCTGAGGACTGAGTCCTGGATCATTGCAACATTTCAAGGTCAGGAACAGGAAGAGCCAACACAAGAGACTGAAAAACATTTAATGAAGTGGGAGGGAGATCAGGAGAGTATGGTCTCTTGGGAGACCATGTGAGTCAAGTATTTCAAGGAGGGAGTTATATAGAACTGAGAAGTCTGCTGAGAGGTCTTGTAAGATGAAGACTGAATTTAACTGTGGGGTTTGTCAAGATGGAGGAAGTGTCTAACCTTGAGTAATTTCATGCATGTGTGTACCTTGTTGTTGGTTGTGTCTCTGCAGTAAGTGAGAGGGCTAGGATTCTGAATTCCTGGCTGCCTGACCACCTTCCTATGCTAGTGATATGTGTTAAAGTCAAGGGGGGGTGCACAACATGGAGGACACTCTGAGCTGGGGCTTTGGTCCAGATCTCCATGTTATTCCCATCTGTGAAGAGGGAAGTTGTGCTGGACTACTGGAAGTTCTTGACTTCTGAACACAATCTAGGCTAGTGGGTATCCAAACTTGAATATATATGCCTACGTATTAACTTCTAAATAAAAACTATTCTTGTACTCCCAAGGATCGAGTTAAATCTTTTTTTTAAAGATTTTATTGATTTGAGAGAAAGAGAGCATGAGAGAGAGCACAAGTGGAGGGGAGGGGCAGAGGGAGAGGGAGAAGCAGGCTCCCCGCTGAGCAGGGACCCCGATGCGGGGCTCAATCCCAGGACCCTGGGATCATGACCTGGGTCAAAGGCAGACGCTTAACCAACTGAGCCACCCAGTCGCCCCGAGTTAAATAATTTTTATCACGTTACTTAGATATATATATAAACATCAAAAGCATAAAATCATTATGCTTATAGCTCTTATATAAACATAAATCCTAACAGATATACAAATTAAACACAAGACTATAAAAACCACTGAAATTCTAATAAATAACATTTATTTAATAGGATAGCTAATAACATTTGGCTAAAACTAAATTTCTACTTTCTTATGAATATTCTATTGATTGATAAATTTGAGTTAAGCATTCTGAAATTATGTTTGCCCTGTTCTCCACTTTCTTTTTTTTTTTGTTTGAATACTGTGAAAACTGTCATTCATATGGTGGGCTCTGATGTCACTGGATTTTACTTGGCAAAAAATGCATTATTGCCAATGAGGTGAACCCCTGTTCTTTTTTTCATTAGCCCTCAAGAAAGGGGTATTATTTGAAAGTAGCTTGTGTGTGAACACAAATACATGGGGGCAATGAAATCAATATTAAGCCTTAGTTATAAAGTGGTTATCTGGTTGCTTATGCTATTTGCCTTCAGATCATCTTCAGAAAGAAAACACAAAATTAGAAAATTTCCATAGAAAACACTCAGACCCCGAGGGGTCTGTGGATTTCAGGCTGAGAAACACCTAGATTATAGGCAAATTTAAGCTGCCAGTGCCCTCTCTTCCTCTGGGCTCTACCCTGTTTCCTACAGGACCTTCTGAGGGGAGGGGTCAGGGACCGGGCTTAGAAAACCAGAGTTTACTAAGCAGAAAGAAACGTGCACTTGTTAGAGTTCTATTTATAGTCCTTTTGCTCCTCCCAGTAAAACTCTCCTGTTTTAGCAGTGGGCCTAGTTGTTTTTGATCTATTATCAGTGCTCTAATTCCTTAAGGAAGAATAAGGAAGTAGCAGGAAGAAAGTTTCCTTCCCTCATTTCCATCCAAATCTTTCCGTGACCTCTGGAATTTTTGTTTTGTGGTTAACAACCTCTCAGCACTTAAACCTCTTCACAGAGCCTTGCTTTCCCCTGCAGGTCTTACCGAAGCAGCTCTCCTCCAAGGAGCTGTCTTGCAGCCCTCTCCGGGTTGGAGCCCCTCCTCCTCTTTCTCCTTTCGAACCACCTGCTTCACGGAAGCCCATGCCATCTGCCATCTGACCTAACCATTTTATTCTTTGCTACTTCCTGACCTTCTGTATAAACCTCTTGGTCACTGAAGATTTGGCACCTGCTTACAGTCTTCATCTCCACTCCAGATCCTTCCATTGACCTGGGTGACTTCCACATCCATTTCTGCATATGAACCATGCCACATCCAGGCTTCCTAATTCCTTGACTGTGTATGTCCAATGACCTTCACCTCCACACCATTTCAGCATCTCAATCTCATGGCTCCACTTGGGTAAATTTCCCTAATAAGACTGGAACCCACCTTATAGAGTAGTTGTTTCGGTTAAACGAGGTAAGGCTTTATTTTAGCACAGTGAGGACACATAATAATCATCACTTAGTAAATGTTAACTGTTATTATTGTACTAATTTATATCCATAGGGTTGGAGGGTGGTGGAAATAGGGTGGTGGAAAAAGATTTCCACTTCTACAGATTTTACCGGGAATGTGGGAGATTCTGAAACACTAGAATGGGAGCATGGCTGGGGAGGGTCTGAGAAGGCCCAGTGGTGTGAGCAGCTCCCTCCTCGACAGCAGTCTCAGCTGAACCCGCAGGTGGGCTTATATATACACACCAACTTTAATTAAAAATAGGTGAGTTGAAAAGTTCACCCATAACTTTATGAAATGGCATACATAATATACAATTTTGAATTAGGCCGGCCTCTTGTCCAATAATGTTATAAACCGTGCAGATAAGCCTCTGGCTAGCCATTTGACCATTGACAAGGCAAGCAGAAGAGTGACAGAACTAACATTTATTGATCATTTGCCATGTGTTAGGTACTGTCTTAGGTAGTTTACATTTTTCCGTTTCATTCTAAATTTGTGTTTTCTCATGTATAAAAAACAAGAGTTCTAAGTTTCAAAATTCTAATTTGAATTCTCTCGATAATGTAAATCACCTGGAGAAACGAACCTCATTGACCCCTGAGAAAATGAGAAAGCTTTTTTTTTTTTTAAAGATTTATTTATTTATTTTAGAGAGATAGAGAGCGAGCTCAAGGGGCAGAGAGAAAGGGAGAGAAGCAGACTCACTGCTGAGCCGGGAGACCGACATGGGGCTTGAACCCACAACCCTGAGATCATGACCTGATCTGAAATCAAGAGTTGAACGCTTAACCGACCAAGCCACCCAGGCACCCTGTGCAAGCTCTTATTTTTAAAAACAACTTATACTTCTGCATTTTTATATGCCTTATAAAAATAAAACTATTGTCCTTCACTGTAAAATTTCCTTGTACTACTTCAAAAAGCTTTCTTCATTTTAGCCTCTATTTGTTTTGTGACTTACTAGCAAATGTAATGCATAGGAAAGCATGTGGTTCCTACATGTATTCTTAGAATTGGCATATGACTTTAAGTCAAATTTAATCTACAATAAATATGTATTGAATGAGCAGGTGTGATTAGTGATGGGATATAAATGAACTATGGCAAAAAAATCATCCATTATTAAAATAATTTCTAGAAATTTAACTGTAGTAGAATAAAAATGTATTTATTGGCAAAGGAGGAAAAATTAGCCATTCAAGCCAGTTGGTAGAAAATGCTACTTAACGATTCCGACATAAAAGTTTTTAAAAGGTTCCAAGGAGAAGAAAACCTTTTTCTGATCTATCTTACTCCCAGTAATCTCTATGCCCTTTTGAACTCCATGGTGTACACAGTATAGCATCTTAGGAATACTGCAAGTTGACCTGCTTTCCAAAGGAAAAAAAAATACACATCTTGGAGCTTCATTAAACAAACATTACAATAGAAAATTATAAATTGCTTTGGAAGACTTGTCTAGCAAAGGGAATGAAAGAGGAATAAATTAAACTGGTAAAGAAGGACTATTTCAGGAAAACGAACAAATGAGGGGAGGAGATTTTTTTTTTTATTTGAGAGAGAGAAAGAAAGTGCATGCATGGGGGAGGGGCAGAGATAGAGGGAGAGAATCTTTTTTTTTTTTTAAGATTTATTTATTTTTAGAGACAGAGACAGAGAGAGAGCAAACACGAGCAGGAGGGGCAGAGGGAGAGGGAGAGGGCATCCCAAGTGGACTCTGTGATGAGTGTGAGCCCCATGAGGGGCTCCATCTCACAACCCTGAGAGGATGACTTGAGCCGAAACCAAGATGCTTAACCCCCTCTGCCACCCAGGCACCTAAAGGGATAGAGAGAATTTTAAGCAGGCTCCTTGCTTAGCTCAGAGCCCAAGGTGGGGCTCAATCTTATGACCTTGAGATCATTACCTGAGCAGAAGTCAAGAGTCCATTGCTCAACTGACTGAGCCACCCAGGCGCCCCTGGAAGAGATTTTTCAATCTTGTGGGTTTATTTCTGGACTCTATGTTCCATTGATCTATGTGTCTATTTTTTGTGCCAGTACCATACTGTTTTGATTACTATAGCTTTCTAGTATATCTTGAAATCTAGAATTGTGGTATCTCCAGCTTTGTTCTTCTTTCTCGGGATTGCTTTGGCTATTCAGGGTCTTTTGTGGTTCCACAGAATCTTTAGGATTATTTGTTCTAGTTCTGTGAAAAATACTGTTGTTATTTTGATAGGGATTGCATTGAGTCTATAGATTGCTTTGGGTAGTATGGATATTTTAACAATATTAATTTTAAGAATCCATGAGCATGGAATATTTTTTCATTTGTGTTGTCCTCAATCTCTTTCATCATTTTTTTTTTCTTTTATCATTGTTTTATAGTTTTCAGAGTACACGTCTTGTACCTCCTTAGTTAAGTTTATTCCTAGGTATTTTATTCTTTTTTTTTTTTTCCAACTATAAATGGATAAATGGGATTGTTTTCTTAATTTCTCTTTCTGCTACTTCATTATTAGTGATAGAAAAACAACCAATTTCTGGGTGTTAATTTGGTATCCTGCAACTTTACTGAATTCATTTATTACTTATAATTTTTTTTTTTTTTGTGGAGCCTTTGGAATTTTCTATGTATAGTATCATGTCATCTGTAAATAGTGACAAGTTTAATTTCTTCCTTACCAATATGGATGCCTTTTATTTCTTTTTCTTGTGTGATTGCCGTAGCTAGGACTTTCCAGTACTATGTTGAATAAAAGTGGCAAGAGTGGACATCCTTGTTTTGTTCTTGATCTTAGAAGAAAAGCTATCAGCTTTTTGACATTACCTTCCCTCCCCCCCTTCCTTTTTTTTACAGTCATAGTTTTTTGGCATTCCCTTTTTGGATGATAATTTGGCAATTTTCTTTCCAGGAATCTATGATACAAACAATTGCAATTCAAAGATTGTAATCTCACAAGAATAGTCATTGTAGCATGTCCTGTAATAATAGTGAAAATTTGGGAACAATTTAAGTGGTAAACCATTCTTAAGTAAGCCAAAGAATGATTAAATAAAATCCACAAAATATATTTTCTTTATATTATTTCTCCACATTTTTAGGCTTTGTTTAGCAGTTATTGATTACCCATTGTATGTCAGAAACTGTTCTGTGTTTTTGGGGTGTGGTGATGAACTAGACAAAGTCTCTATTTCTTGGAGCATTAAACAGATAAACAAGATAATTTATATATAATTATATAATTTATAATACTCCCTAATTACATACACCTCTCTGGCCTCATCTCCTGTTTTCTTCCATTTCTCACTCCCTCTCTCCTTCACTCACTGTATTACAGTGAGCTGTAATAGTTCCAGCAACCTTGGAGTTTTTGATGTTTCCAAACACATACTAGGCAGGCTCTCAGAGCATTTACATAAAGCTATTGCTCTAGGTTTTGGTGCATTTTGTGCCAACTACTTTAGTAAGTATGACAAGCATGAAGGACCTCAACTACTTCAATTCATGAGACTCAGCTTTCAAAGAAAGTATGTATATCATCTCATAGAACCTATATCACACCCAGGAAAATCAATAACTAAATGACAAAAAGAATACTGTTAAAGAAAAGTTGGTGATAAAAATATTAGGTTTAAAAATTTTAGCTATTTGACTTAGGATCCAAAAAGTGTATGCATATTGGGAATTCTAGGAAAAGACCCCATGTTCTTCATGATTACTACTGTATCCCGAAAGAGTAATTCTGCATTGTTACAATGTCTTCCCTGCTAATATAAACCACTGTTTCATAATTCT
Organism: Neomonachus schauinslandi; assembly: GCF_002201575.2. Taxonomy (NCBI): domain Eukaryota; kingdom Metazoa; phylum Chordata; class Mammalia; order Carnivora; family Phocidae; genus Neomonachus; species Neomonachus schauinslandi. The sequence continues at coordinate 89,670,617 of NC_058406.1, read as the reverse complement.
AAAGAAACTAGATGGTTATTCACATAAATGGATGGGGTTTGTAATATAATTAATTATGACTTCTATCAAATTAGAGAGAAATCTTATCAGAATGCTGACCAGACACAGAAGCCAGACCACCCTGTTGCCTTTACTGGCTTCCTCAGAGTGTCAAGCTGGCATGTCACGTACAAAGAAGGGGAGATGTGAGCAGAATCCTGGCTCTGCCTCCACCTACCCTTTAGCATGGGGTGGACAAAAGCCCTCAGCTTTCTTTTGTTTCCTCAGTTGTAGAATTGAGGGGAGCAGGCTAGATGAAAAGCCATCTTTCAGCTAAGAGATCTTTCAACTAAACGGTCTGGGTCAGCTTGAAATCTCCACCTTTGAGCAGACATTTAGGGTGGCAAAAGAAAATGGATTAAAAATGGTGGGTGAAGTGGGGCGCCTGGGTGGCTCAGTCTGATTGCAGCTCAGGTCATGATCTCAGGGTTGTGAGATCGAGCCCCGCGTCAGTCTCTGTGCTGGGCTTGGGGCCTGCTTAAGATTCTTTCCCCCTCTGCCCCTCTCCCCACTTTCTCTCGCTCTCAAATAAATAAATCTTTAAAAAAATTTCATTGTCTGATGCTTCATTTGCTTACCCCTTACCAGTACCAGTCATTAGTATCAAAGCATTTGGCAAAGATTTTTTTATAAAATAGAGGCCCTTCCGAGTTTGGGCAGAAAAAAAACACACCACACATCACACCAGCAGTCAGGACTTCCTGCTCTGAATTTTAACAGCCATCAACCTGGTCAGGAGATGCACATTCAGACCATTCAACAAGATCAAATGAGTGCACCCTGATTAAGAAGATGTTTCCAGGTGTTTGCTGTGGCAGCACATATACTAAAATTGGAAAGAGTAAGTTTCCTGAAATCTTCCCAAGAAATCAACATGAATGAAACTGGTTCTAATAGAAAGGATGCAAGAGATTTAAGTGCAGGGTGGGATTTTTTTTCTTTACAGAATAGAAAAATGACCGAAAGGCCAGTGGCTTTTCATTTATACACATATCCCCTCTTCTGGAATCTAACACACTGGCTTCATTTTCAAAATGAATCATTTTATTTTCCTCAAATGCAGCCGTAAATTATAAACCTTAAGCATGTGATAGTCACATGATTTCTTCAGTAAGCTCAGGACTTCCACAAGCTTCTCTGGAGCTTATAGCCAGAGTAGTCCAGGGAGTCAAATGTTAAAGCTTTCTTCACAGCCATACATTCCTTTGATGTTTGGGTTATTGAACACAAACGCACTGGATAACTTGTCTTCAGCGTTGTCCATTTCTGTTTCTGAAAGTGTTAGCTGTGTTTTCTTTTCTTCCTTTTTTTCATTTTATTTTACTTCACTTCCCTTTATTTTGTTTTATTTTCATCATGATATGTGTACTCTTTAATCATCATCCCCCTCTCCACCACCTCCCTTCTGGTAACCATCAGTTTGTTCTCTATAGGTAAGAGTCTGTTTCCTGGTTTGTCTCTCTCTCTGTTTTTTTTCTTTGCTCGTTTGTTTCTTAAATTCCATATATGAGTGAGATCATATGGTATTTGTCTTTGACTGACTTATTTCGCTTAGCATTACACTTTCAGGTTTTCTACATAGAGTATCATGTCATCTGTGAAAAGTGAAGATTTGACTTCTTCCTTGCTGCTTTGGAAGCCTTTTATTTCTTTTTGTTGTCTGATTGCTGAGGCTAGGACTTCTAATACTATGTGGAACAACAGTGGTAAGAGTGGACATCCCTATTCCTGACCTTAGGGGAAAAAAGCTCAGTTTTTGCCCATTGAGAATGATATTAGCTGTGGGCATTTCATATATGGCCTTTATGATGTTGAGGTTTGAGGTATGTTCCTTCTATCCCTACTCTCTTGAGGGTTTCTATCAAGAAAGGATGATGTATTTTGTCAAAATGATGTATTGAGAGGATCATATGGTTCTTATCCTTTCTTTTATTAATGTGGTGTATCACATTGATTGATTTGCAGCTATTGAACCACCCCTACAGCCTAGGAATAAATCCTACTTGCTCATGGTGAATAATCCTTTTAATGTATTGTTGGATTTGATTAGCTAGTGTCTTGTTGAGAAATTTTGCATCCATGTTCATCAGGGATATTGGTCTGTAATTCTCCTTTTTAGTGGGGTCTTTGTCTGGTTTTGGAATCAAGGTAATGCTGGCCTCATAGAATGAGTTTGGAAGTTTTCCTTCTATGTCTATTTTTTGGAACAGCCTCAGAAGAGTAGGTATTAATTCTTCTTTAAATGTTTGGCAGAGGGGTGCCTGGGTGGCTCAGTTGGTTGGGCGACTGCCTTCGGCTCAGGTCATGATCCTAGAGTCCTGGGATCGAGTCCCGCATCGGGCTCCCTGCTCAGCAGGGAGTCTGCTTCTCCCTCTGACCCTCCCCCCTCTCATGTGCTCTCTCTCTCTCTCTCAAATAAATAAATAAAATCTTTAAAAAAAAAATGTTTGGCAGAATTCCCCTGGGAAGCCATCTGGCCCTGGACTCTTGTTTGTTGGGAGATTTTTGATTACTGATTAAATTTCTTTGCTGGTTATGGGTCCGCTCAAATTTTATATTTCTCCTGTTTCAGTTTTGGTAGTTCATATGTTTCTAGGCATTTATCCATTTCTTCCAGATTGTCCAATTGGTTAGTGTATAAATATTCTCTTATAACTGTTTGTATTTCTGTGGTGTTGGTTGTGATCTCTCCTCTCTCATTCATGATTTTATTTACTGGGGTCCTTTCTCTTTACTTTTTGATAAGTCTAGCCGGGGTTTATCAATCTGGTTAATTCTTTCAAAGAACCAGCTCTTGGTATCATTGATCTGTACTACAGATTTTTTGATTTCTATATCATTTATTTCTGCTCTAATCTTAATTATTCCCCTTTTTTTTTGCTGGTTCTAGTCCTTATTTGCTGTTCTTTTTTTCCAGCTCCTTTAGGTGTAAGGTTAGATTGTGATTTGAGACTTTTCTTGCTTGTTGAGGAATGCCTGTATTGCTATATACTTACCTCTTATGACTGCCTTTGCTGCGTCCCAAAGGTTTGGACTCTTGTGTTTTCTTTGTTTCCATGTATTTTTAAATTTCTTCTTTAGTTTTCTGGTTAACCCATTCATTCTTTAGTGGGGATGCTCTTTAACCCCTAAGTATTTGTGGTCTTTCCAAATTTGTTTTTGTGTGTTCTTGTTCTTGTGTTCTTTGTTCTTTCCAAATTGTGTTCTTCAAGTTTCATAGCGTTGTGGTCTGAAAATATGCATGGTATTTTCTTTTTGTACTGGTTGAGGCCTGATTTGTGAACCAATATGTGATCTTCTCTGGAGAATGTTCCATGTGCACTCGACAATAATGTGCATTCTGCTGCTTTAGGATGAAATGTTTTGAATGTGTCTGTAAAGTCCATCTGGTCCAGTGTGTCATTGAAAGCCATTGTTTCCTTGTTGATCTTCTGCTTAGAAGATCTCTTCATTGTTGTGAGTGGGGTGTTAAAGTCCTTTACTATTATTGTATTATTATCAATGAGTTTCTTTAAGTTTGTTAGTAATTGATTTATATATGGCTGCTCCCAAGTTGGGGCATAAATATTTATAATTGTTAGATTCTCTTGTTGGATAGACCCCTTTATTATGAAGTAGTGCCCTTCTTCATCTCTTATTACAGACATTGGTTTAAAATCTAGTTTGATATAAGTATGGCTACTCCAGCTTTCTTTTGATGTCCATTAGCATGATAGATTGTTCTCCACCCCCTCACTTTCAGTCTGGAGGTGTCTTTGGGTCTGAGTCTTTTTTTTAAAAAATGCTTTATTTATTTATTTGAGAGAGAGAAAGTGAGAGAGAGAGCATGAGCAGAGGGCAGGGGCAAAGGGAGAGGGAGAAGCAGACTTCCTCAGGACTCGATCTCAGAACCCCAGGATCATGACCTGAGCTGAAGGTAGATGATTAACCAACTGAGCCACCCAGGTGCCCCTAAAATGAGCCTCTTGTAAGCAGCATATTGTTGATGGATCTTTACCCTATGTCTTTTGATTGGATTATTTAGTCCATTTACATTCACAGTGATTATTGATAGATATGAATTTAGCACCATTGTATTACCTATAAAGTCACTGATCCTGTAGATTGTTCCTTTCTAGTCTTTGTTGCTTTTGCTGTCTCTTTCCTGCAGAAAGTGTCCCCTTTAGGGCCGCCTGGGTGGCTCAGTTGGTTAAGTGACTGCCTTCGGCTCAAGTCATGATCCTGGAGTCCTGGGATCAAGTCCTGCATCAGGTTCCCTGCTCAGCAGGGAGTTTGCTTCTCCCTCTGACCCTCCCCCCTCTCATGCTCTCTCTGTCTCATTCTTTCTCTCTCAAATAAATAAATAAAATCTTTAAAAAAAAAAAAAAAGGTGTCCCCTTTAATATTTCTTGCAGAGCTGGTTTTGTGTTCATGAACTCATTTAGTCTTTGCTTGTCTTGGAAACTCTTTGTCTTTCCTTCTATTCTGACTGACAGTCTTGCTGGATATAGTATTTTTGGCTGCATATTTTTCCCATTCAGTACGTTGAATATATCATGCCACTCTCTTCTGGCCTACCAAATTTCTGTGGTCAGATCGGCTGTTAACCTTATGTGGCTACCCTTATAGTTTAAGGACTTTTAGTCCCTGGCTGCTTTCAGAATTCTCTCTTTATCTTTGTACTTTGCAAGTTTCACTATATGTCTTGGTGTTGACTTTTTTTGTTGTTGTTGATTTTGAGGGGAGTTCTCTGTGCCTCTTGGACTTGAATGCCTGTTGCCTTCCCCAGATTAGGGAAGTTCTCAGCTATAATTTGTTCAAATAAACCTTCTGCCCCTTTTTCCTGCTCTTCTTCTGGGACTCTTAGGATACGGATATTATTGCATTTTGTGGAATTGCTGAGTTCCCTAAGTCTATATTCTTGATCTAATAATTGTCTTTCCCTCTTCTTTTCAGCTTCATTATTTTCCATAATTTTATCTTCTGTATTACCTATTTGATCCTCTGCCTCTTCCATCATCATTGTGATTACATCCAGTCGGTTTTGCATCTCAGTTATAGATGTTTTTATTTTGGCCCGACAAGTTTTTAGGTCTTTTATCTCTGCAGCCAGTGTTTCTCTGGTGTCTTCTATGCTTCTTTCAAGCCCAGCTAGTATTTTTATGACTGTTGTTCTAAATTATTGTTAAGATATATTGCTTCCGGACTTCCAGCTCTATTACAAAGCTGTCATCATCAAGACAGTATGGTACTGGCACAAAAACAGACACATAGATCAATGGAACAGAATAGAGAGCCCAGAAATGGACCCTCAACTCTATGGTCAACTCATCTTTGACAAAGCAGGAAAGAATGTCCAATGGAAAAAAGACAGTCTCTTCAACAAATGGTGTTGGGAAAATTGGATAGCCACATGCAGAAGAATGAAACTGGACCATTTCCTTACACCACACACAAAAATAGACTCCAAATGGTTGAAAGACCTCAATGTGAGACAGGAGTCCATCAAAATCCTAAAGGAGAACACAGGCAGCAACCTCTTTGACCTCAGCCGAAGCAACTTCTTCCTAGAAACATTGCCAAAGGCAAGGGAAGCAAGGGCAAAAATGAACTATTGGGACTTCATCAAGATAAAAAGCTTTTGCAAAGCACAGGAAACAGTCAACAAAACCAAAAGACAACCAACAGAATGGGAGAAGATATTTGCAAATGACATATCAGATAAAGGGCTAGTATCCAAAATCTATAAAGAACTCATCAAACTCAACACCCAAAGAACAAAGAATCCAATCAAGAAATGGGCAGAAGACATGAACAGACATTTTTCCAAAGAAGACATCCAAACGGCCAACAGACACATGAAAAAGTGCTCAATATCGCTCGGCATCAGGGAAATCCAAATCAAAACCTCAATGAGATACCACCTCACACCAGTCAGAATGGCTAAAATTAACAAGTCAGGAAATGACAGATGTTGGCAGGGATGCGAAGAAAGGGGAACCCTCCTACACTGTTGGTGGGAATGCAAGCTGGTGCAGCCACTCTGGAAAACAGTATGGAGGTTCCTCAAAAAGTTGAAAATAGAGCTACCATATGATCCAGCAATTGCACTACTGGGTATTTACCCCAAAGATACAAATGTAGGGATCCGAAAGGGTACGTGCACCCCGATGTTTATAGCAGCAATGTCCACAATAGCCAAACTGTGGAAAGAGCCAAGGTGTCCATCGACAGATGAATGGATAAAGAAGATGTGGTATATATATACAATGGAATATTATGCAGCCATCAAAAGGAATGAGATCTTGCCATTTGCAACGATGTGGATGGAACTGGAGGGTATTATGTTGAGCGAAATAAGTCAAACAGAGAAAGACATGTATCATATGATCTCACTGATATGAAGAGTTCTTAATCGCAGGAAACAAACTGAGGGTTGCTGGAGTGGGGGGTGGGGTGGGAGGGATGGGGTGACTGGGTGATAGACACTGGGGAGGGTATGTGCTATGGTGAGTGCTGTGAATTGTGCAAGACTGTTGACTCTCAGATCTGTACCTCTGAAACAAATAATGCAATATATGTTAAGAAAAAAAAAAAGAAGAAGGTAGCAGGAGGGGAAGAATGAAGCGGGGGAAATTGGAGGGGTAGACGAACCATGAGAGACGATGGACTCTGAAAAACAAAGTGAGGGTTCTAGAGGGGAGGGGGGTGGGAGGATGGGTTAGCCTGGTGGTGGGTATTGAGGAGGGCACATTCTGCATGGAGCACTGGGTGTTATGCACAAACAATGAATCATGGAACACTACATCTAAATCTAATGATGTAATGTATGGGGATTAACATAAGAATAAAAAAAAACAATGAAAAAAAAAGAAAAAAAAAGATATATTGCTTATATCTGTTTTGGGTAAATCCCTGGCTGTGCTTTCTTCTTGATCTTTCTTTTGGGGAGAATTCCTCCATCTTGTCATTATGTCTAAGTTTCTGTCTTTCACATGTTATGAAGGCTTGTTATGTTTCCTACTCCTGAGAGTAATACTATATTAAGAGGGGGTCATACACGAACCATGAGAGACTATGGACTCTGAGAAGGAAATTGAGGGTTCTAGAGGGGAGGGGGGTGGGGGGATGGGTTAGCCTGGTGATGAGTATTAAAGAGGGCACGTATTGAATGGAAAAAAAAAAAAAGAAGGGGTCATACACTGTCCAGGGCCTGGCATTTCAGGAAGTGTTTCTGGTGTATGCTGTGTGCACTCTGCTATTGTGTTTTGGCTGCTCTTTTCCACAGGTCAGTCCTCTGCAGAGGTCCTCCTTCCTTGCAGTGGGGAGTGTTTGGACTTTTAACTAGGTGTGCTTTGATTTGTTTGTTAAGATATGTCTAAAAAAGGGCAAAAAAGTCCTGATCCAAGGAAAGAGAAAAGGAAAAGGAACAACAAACAGACAAACAAAAAAGTATAAGCCTGAGTCCAAAGATAAAGAAAGAAGGAAAAAAGAAAAGAAAAAAGCCTGATCCAAAAAGTGAGAAAAGGAAACAAATAAACAAACCAACAAATGAACAAAAAACTATGAGCCTGATTCCAAAGAAAAAAAGAAAAAAGGGAAAGAAAAAATAAAAAACCAGTTCCACCAGAACTGAAGCTGAGACTTGGGAGCACTCTGTGATCGGTAGACCTGGTACATGAGGGGGGCCTGTGTTGGTCTTCTGAGGGAGGGGCCCGCTGCTCTGTCTCACAGTCAGAACTGCCCTTGGAAAGATGCCCTTGCCAGGCGCAGGGGGCCAGGATTTGGTGTAAGGGACTCCAGCCTCCACTGGAGGTGCTGTGTTTCTCTCTGAAGTCTGACAGGGTGTGCGTGTGGGGGTGGAAGATGGTGTCACCCCGCCCTCTCATCTCCAGGGAGGGGTACTCACAGCCTCCCTGTTTAGGCAGCCCTCACAGAAAAGAGAACAATCTCCTTTCCTCTGCCGCAGGCTTTCATCAGATCCATGCCCTCAATCTGTCTGTGGCTGGCTGTGGGCATGCCTGGCACCACAGTTCTTCTATGTTTTATCTTTGGCCCATGGCTGGGTTTCAAAACTCCGTATTTTACAGGGCACAGCAAGGTGTGGACCTGTTCCCTCCCCTGGAGAAGAGCCTCACAGCATTGCGCCTGGCACTGTTCAGTACCAGAAAAGCAGTTGCCTAGGCTGCACAGGTGGCTGGAGTCTATGGTGAGACACAGGGAAAAGCTATGACCCAGGTTATCAGCCCTCTGCCTGCACCTCTGTCCCCTGCTGTTGAACTGCTGCTCTGTGGTGCCTGGTGGGCCTTTTGTCCTTGGAGAGGCAAAAACCCTCTTCCAGGGGCCCCTGGGTGGCTCAGTCAGTTGGCTTCTGCCTTGGCTCGGGTTGTGATTTGGGGGTCCTGGGATCGAGCCCCATGTCAGGCTCCCTGCTCGGCGGGGAGCCTGCTTTTCCCTCTCCTCCCTGCTCCTGCTCTTTGTTGCTGTTTCTATCTCTCTCTCAAATGAATAAAAAAAAAATCTTAAAAAAAAAAAACCCCCTTCCAAATGTACTCTGGGAAGGGGAGCTTTCTCTCCCAGTGTCACGCAGGGGATTCCCACACCACAACGTCTTGCACAGACCCTCCCGCTACTCTCTCCCTCCCTCCCCAACTTTGTTCCAAGAAAAGTGCTCCCTCTCCTCTGTGGCACCGCAGCTTTTTTCTCCCCCAATTCATGGCTCTGAAACTCACATCTGCCATGTTCTCTCCCTCCAATTGTGCAGATTGTTTTCTTAATCCTCAGATTGATTTCCTAGGTGTTCAAAATGATTTGATGTTGAGCTAGCTGTGTTCCAGGGAGGAGGAAGCCCAGGGTCCCCCTACTACTCCACCATCTTAAGTCCTCCTAGAAATTTAAGTATTTTCTCTCATTTAGTTAATAGAGTGTGAGGTCTCTGATGGCAAAGATTATGTATCTTAGTATCTTTCTTCTCTCAAGGCAATTGGCATTCACTGTTTACCTCTGGTAAATACCTACTTATAAATTCAGAATTATGTGGAATGACGTGGTTATTGACTCTAGTATTGCACAAGTTAAAAAATCACAAATGTTCTTAGTCTTGTATCTGTGACTGAAAAACTAAGACAATAATTAATATGTGTGAAATGTGCCGATGTTAGCATGCTACAGTGGGTTTACTTGCAATATGTCTCTGCAATGAGTTTCTTCTTTCTTGTAGGGCATTTTTAAAGCTGGAGATACCAATGAGGATTCAAGATTGGACTTTGGAGAATTTTTGCAGTACCTTAAAGACCACGAGAAAAAAATGAGGCTGGCATTTAATAGTCTGGACAAAAATAATGATGGTGTGTGTTTGTGTTTTATTACAATTAGCTTAACACGAATAATAATTGTCAGTACTAAAGGACATTGTTTTATCAGCCTTTAACTTCCTCGTACCATCAGAGATTCAGTTATTTCTATTGCATGTCTAGTAGTAATTTTTTCTTTTGGAGAATATTATATAAACTATATTTATTAGTGTTAAAGTTTTTGTGTGGTTACTATATTTTTAAAGATTTAATTTATTTATTTGAGAGAGAGAGCACAAGCAGGGGGAGGGGCAGAGGGAGAGGGAGAAGCAGAATCCCCGCTGAGCAGGGAGCCTGATGCAGGGCTCCATCCCAGGACCTCGGGATCACGACCCGAGCTGAAGGCAGACACTTAACTGACTGAGTCACCCAGGCGCTCCTGGTTACTATTTTTTTAATAAAATAATTTGTCCTCTGAATTTAAAGCTTCTTGGCTTAGGGAGTAGGTCTCTCCACTCTTTTTTTTTTTTTAATTTTTTTTTGAAGATTTTATTTATTTGACAGAAAGAGACACAGTGAGAGAGGGAACACAAGCAGGGGGAGTGGGAGAGGGAGAAGCAGGCTTCCCGCTGAGCAGGGAGCCTGATGCAGGGCTTGATCCCAGGACTCTGGGATCATGACCTGAGCTGAAGGCAGACGCTTAACGACTGAGCCACCCAGGCGCCCCAAGGCCTCTCCACTCTTTTGCAATGTATGAGCTGAAAGTATCATGGTAATTTAAAAAAATGCCATTGTTTACTTGCTGATTTTGAAAATATTTTGGTTGCAGGAAAGTTAGATAACACAAAGATCTTAAAAGAAAGTAAAAGTTACTTGTAACCCTGCTGTCTGGAGATCAGGTTTAACATTTTAATATATTTTTATAGTTTCTTCTAGACTTTTTCTTTCTTGGTTTCTCTTTCTCTCTCTCTTTTTTAAGCATACACTTTTTTTTTTAAGATTTTTAAAAATTTATTTATTTGACAGAGAGATAGCACAAGTAGGCAGAGCGTCAGGCAGAGGGAAAGGGAGAAGCAGGCTCTCTGCTGAGCAGGGAGCCCAATGCGGGGCTCGATCCCAGGACCCTGGGATCATGACCTGAGCCGAAGGCAGCTGCTTAACCGACTGAGCCACCCAGGCGCCCCAGCATACACTTTTTAAAAAAAAGATTTTATTTATTAGAGAGAGAGAGAGCACAAGCAGGGGGAGCGGCAGGCAGAGGGAGAGGGAGAAGCGGGCTCCCTGCCGAGCAAGGAGCCCCATGTGGGGCTTGATCCCAGGACTCTGGGATCATGACCTGAGCCTAAGGCAGATGCTTAACCGACTGAGCCACCCAGGCATCCCTCTTTCTCTCTTTAAATGAAATTATAGTCACACTACATATAGTTTGATGTCCTACTTTTTTCTTTTAATGTTATAATGTAAGCATTTTCATTTCATTTAATATTCTTCACATAGTTTTTAATGACTCTGAAATATTCCATTTATGAGTAGACTTATCTAATCATTCCTGTATTTTAAGACATTTGGGATGTTTCCAAATTTGTACTCTTATACATAGTGTTGTGATAAATATCCATACTGATTTACAGAGGAAAGGTGTACTTTGTCACAAACCCTTAAATCATAAAGACTGTAGGTAAAAGTAGAATACCATTTCCGCATCCATATGTGGCTAATCAACCATGGGTAATTAGAACCTAATTACACCCTATTTAAGGAACACATGGATTTTTAAGTTTTCAGAAATTTAGTTTTTGTTAATTGAAAAATTCTAAGTGTACCAGAGAAGCTATTTAAAGGATTGTACTGATTGATTCTTGGGTAAAACAAAATGTATCCTGAATGTCACAGGCTTTAGTGACCTGTGATACCCAAATTGCAGTGCTTCAAGCTTCCATTCACTTTTTCAGAAAGAAGTTTAGGACTTTCTGGGTCCTGCTATTGAAATAGTGCCCAGGGTGCCTGGGTGGCTCAGTTGGTTAAGCAACTGCCTTCAGCTCAGGTCATGATCCTGGAGTCCCGGGATCGAGTCCCGCATCGGGCTCCCTGCTCAGCAGGGGGTCTGCTTCTCCCTCTGACCCTCCCCCTCTCATGCTCTCTCTGTGCCTCATTCTTTCTCTCTCAAATAAATAAATAAAATCTTTAAAAAAAAAGAAAGAAAGAAATAGTGCCCAGAAGCTTTAGAGGTACTACTTACTAATGTCTTTCAATTAGAACTGGTCCTCAATTGCTGCTGATCTTTTCCCAATAGTTCTGCTCTTGTGCTATTCTGGAATTTCACCTGTTACTGGTGGTTACCACCGTGATCAACATTTGTAAGCTGAAAATCCACTGTGTCAGATAATCAATGAAATCAGATAATTAGTAAAAACATAATGCTATTATTGTCTCTGGTAAAGCTGCAAATCAGTGCTTGTAGCTCTTGGTAATAAAGAGAATACTTTTTCTGAGGCAAGGTGGAAATCCGAAAGTAATACAGTGATTAGCAATATAGATCTTTTCATTTCTGCCTTGACTAGTCAAGCTGGAATATCACAGTTCAGTCCTCAAAGTCCTGTGGAGGTACCATTCTGGTAGAGCTACTGTCCAAATTCCCATGGGCTTCATTTGTTCTGAGCTGTGACAGTTGGTATGAAGCTCTACTCTTGGCACCAGGGCTCCTGCCCACCTGGACTGCAGAGCTTAGGCTCTAGCAGAGGTGCGAGGTCTGATCGGGCTGCCTGCTTTCTGTGTCATCACTGTTGTTGCTTCAGTGACCACTTTTGTGTAGAGCTCAGCCAATTTACTTTCACCAGCATGCTTTTTGTGGGTGGAAAAGGGAATACATCCTCTGGTATGGGTTGAATTGTGTGCACCCTAGAAGAGATACATTGAGCCTCCCATACCTCAGACTGTGACCTTACTTGGAAACAGGTCTTTACAGAAGTAATCATGTTAAAATGACACCATTAGGGTAATGCCCAATATCTAATATGACTGGTGTCATATAAAGGGGAAACTTGGACACAGAGGCAGATATGCACAGAGGAACATGATGTGAAGTGGCTATTTGGTGTGATGGGATCAGGAATGGGGTGATGCTTCAACAAGCCAAGGAACAACTGCAGCTACCAGAAGCTCAGAGAGAAGCACAGAACAGATCCTTCCCTGGCATCTTCAGAGGGAGCATGGCCCTGCTGACACCTTGATTTCAGACTTCTGGTCTCCAGAACTGTGAGACCATAAATTCCTTTTGTTCTAAGCTACCAGATTATGGTACTTAGTTATGCAGCCATAGGAAACTCCTCCCGACTGTTATGCTTAATCAAGTGTCTGATAATACCAGAATATTCGGGGCCTCAACGTATAAGCTTTCTCAATTCATATGAATGTGCAGTCACTTTCTTCCAGAGTGTCCAAGTGCTTCCAGATTGGCTGGGCTAGGGTAGTTTCTTGTATCAGGTGTGTGTCTTTGACCCTGGAGCCAACATTTCCTTCTGAATTCTATTACTGGATCTGGCTCACTGGATCTGGCTCACTTCCTCTGCTTTTCCTTCCTGACATCATTGTTCCTGTTGGGACTCTCCCAGCTCATCACACATTATATTTGTTAAAAATTAATAGTATGCAAAATCAATTTTAACCACCTGCTTTCTGTCCCCCAGGAGGCTTTCCAGGCCTTATGCCATTCACTGGAGACAAGAGGATGCACGTGGGCTGGTGTACTATCAAACTCACTGGAAGGACGTGCGCAAGCCCTGATGTGATCTGATCTATTTAACTTCTCTCACTAAGTAGTATCTGAGCTCCTGCTCCTGTTCAGCCAAAGTGTCCATGGAATGCGGTTATAATGATGTGAATGAAGTAATTATTGAATTCTTTTTTAGATGGAGTTTTTTGGGGATTGAAGAAACGGTAGGAAAAGAACTAACATTTATTGGATTTTATTTTCTATATCTTATTTTTGTCTCCTACAAGTCATTATAGCAGCTGCATTTTACAGATGAGAACACTGAGGCTAAGGAAGGTTAAACATTTTGATTTCCATTGGCTCTCCCAGTGAGCCACATCTCCCAGGATGTATGCCTTTGTGTTAGCCTTGTGAACCACACAGGCCTGGGCTTGGCCATTTTGACTTACTTCAGTCGTTAGGGCATTAGCAAGGCTTAATAAGTACTGGCATATTGGAGCTTGTCCTCGTGGAATACTCTTTCTTAACATCCTGAGCCACCAGAAAAGAGATCTAGTTACCCAACGGGAGAGATTGCTCATTTAGTTCTCAATTGTTCTACATTTCCATCTGAGGTAACAGACATGAGTGAAGCCATCTTGGATTTCCGACGGTAGTTGAACAAACCTTCAAATGAATGAATTCACAAGAGTGGCTCAGGCAAGACCAGCACAAGAACCAGTGAGTTGAGTCAAGTTCAGATTGCATACCCATAATCAAAGACATCTTTTTTAAAACACTAAATTTTGGGATAGTTTGTTACTTAGCAATAAATTGCTGGTACAGGGATGGAATATTTTGCATTTCTCCCTGGTTTGCAATGCTGGAATGGTTGTGGTCCTCCTCTCTATCCATCTAACAACTGTTATTCTGTTGAATTCATTTCAAGTCTATATTCTCAGTGAAAGCTAGCTGCATATAATTAAAGACAATTTTGAATCTCCTTTTCAGTTCATAGGCCTTGATAATATTCTGGATCTCATTACCTAATTTTTTTCTACATCTAAGCTTGGATTTTTAGCTTCTTTCAGGTAAAAATTACTCGATGTATTTTAGTTCAATGAAGCAAACAGTTTTTGAGCACTATATGTGAACTATTGCACTTGGAACTGTGTTAACAAAGGTCTTCAGAAGTAAACAATTTTGGGTGAATTAAGAATAAACATACACAAGACGGACTATGATAGTTACTGTAGAAGCGATATAGGGAGAGCTTAATTGTGCCCAGGGACAGTTTAGATTTGTGCTGGATCAATACATAAACAGAATTGAAAAGAAAGGGTTTCTTGAGGGACACCTGGGTGGCTCAGTCAGTTGAGCATCCTACTCTTGGTTTCGGCCCAGGTCATGATCTTAGGGTTGTGGGATCAAACCCTGTGTTGGGCTCTGTGCTCAGTGGGGAGTCTGCTTGAGTTTCTCTCTCTCTGCCCCTCCCCCAGCTCGCAGGGCCATTCTCTCTCTCTCTCTCAAATAAATAAATAAATAAATCTTAAAAAAAAAAAGAACGAAGGGGTTTCTTGAGCAGAGAGATCGTAGTTTGAACAAAGGCAGAATTAGGAAATTGTCAGTCAAGGTCAGAACTGGTTTATATAGCATTTCAGGTTTAGCTCTAACTTAGTATTTTGGGGGGGAAGATTTCATTGACATATAACATATATAGCAATGTGCATAAATTCTAAGTAAAAGCTCCATGAATTTTCCTGAGGCAAACATACAACATGGAAATAGCATCCAGATTAAGAAGCAGAATATTACTAGCATCTCAGGAGTGTCCCTTTTTGTCCCATCCAAATCACCACCACCCTCCAAAGTAGCTACTAACCTGCTTTCTAGTACCGTATGTAAGTTCTCAATCAATTTTATTAAGCAAGTAAGTGTACCTCACTCATACTGTACCTTTTGCTGAAATGCTTTTTTTGTTTCTTTGGTGGTCTCTTGTTTATCCTTTATAGTACTTCATTTGTGACTTTTGTTTTTAATTCTTATTTATCCCTGCATTGCTTTTTATTCATAACTCTTCTATAACACATAGTTAGCACAGTGCAATATATTTTTAAAATAAGTAGTTCATCCATACAAGCTAGTAAGCTCTTCAGGGGTTGTTTTATTAATCTCTGGCTTCTTTCACATTTAACAGAGTGATTTTAATAGTATACTTTCAAAAAATTTTTTAAGTTATTGAATTAATGAGTATAGTGTTTGAGAATTGTAATGGGATGTAAAGCAGAGGATTCAGTTTCCCCAATTGAAGAAAAGTTTGATTTTTGGGCTAAGGAATAGACCAATGAATTCTACCCTGTGGAACTTGGAACACTAGGGGCCTTGGAGTGATCACAAAGAATCTGAAATTCTGTGTGTGAATACTGGGCTTTGTCTATAGGGTAAATCAATATGTCTCATACATATGTATACTATTTATAAATGTATGCAGATGCAGCTATAGTTCATAAAATATGAAATAAAGATGTGACTGAATTTATAGTAGTTTTTTGATGTTATAGATTGTACAACTAGGTGACATTAAGTTGATTTTTTTAACATGAAAATGTCCTCATATTTTAAAAGATGAGTAGCCTCAATTCTTTGTTTTACATGCTGGTGCGGGTGGGGGGGGCATCAAAGATTTTTTGGACTTGGAGAGCAGCATGATGAGTTAAATGTTTTAGAGTTTGAGGAGCATATGGAATACTTAATTTCTCCTTCACAACATTCAGCAATTTGAGATTGAGATGCATAGTAGGCTTGTATTAAATATATCAGTTGACTCGAGGTATTTAACATGGGATATGGTTGTGTTAAAAAGAGTTTGTGTTCTATTATATTTTAAGTATGTTATTTCTTTAAAAACTTACCTTATAAAATGTTGAGTGGCCTTATTTTCATGCCCCTGAATCAGATCTTCAGAGTTAGCTTTTTAATTTTTTCCAAGTAGGTACAATAATCTAGATCTGTTGTAGATCTAAAATCTCTTATCGGAAACCCTTAGGGTAAAATGTGTTTAGAAATTTAGAATTTGGGTTTTAGAAAAGCAACAGAGTGCGTGTATGATATATTATGTAATACTCCAGGTGGGGTTTGGGGCATCACCATGCAATTATAAACGTGAATATTTCTTCAGTGAAACAAATGAATAATCACACAAAATCAGATAAATAATTGGCTACCAAATGAGTTTTGGTGCCAAATTTACAAAAAGTCTTTTAGTTTTCAGCGCTTTTAGCCTTTGTGTTGTGAATATAGAATTATAGGTCTAAAAAACATGGACTTTTTAAAGACTATTGCATTCTAAGTATATTTTGCCTTGTTATCTTTTCAGATAATTTAATTTGACATTTTTTCATTTTTTAAAGGAATAATAGAAACTTCAGAAATAATTGCTGCTTTGAAATCACTGGGTATAAATATTTCTGAAGCTCAGTCAAAAAAAATTCTACAAAGGTCAGTCCTTATCCTTATTTTTGATAGTTTTTATTTTTATTTAATATTCCATGGTAGAAATTAATTGCTATAGGTGTAGCCCCTTCCTCCCTGCCTGCCTCCCTCCTTTCCTGCCTGCCTGCCTTTCTTTTTAGGTTTGATAATATTAGCTTTTATTGACAGTGTTATAAGAAAGATCCCTAAGAAATTTATTGAATTGTGAGAATGCTATTGACTAAATCATAAAGTGTTCACACGTTACAAAGTCCCTAGAGTAAAATTCTGCCTGCTTTAGTTTAAAGAATAGGTGTAATTCTCTTAAGCAATTGATTTAAAAAAATTTAATTTTTAATTTTTTTGACATACAAAAACTGTACATAACTAATATATGCAACTTGTTGAGTTTGGAGGTAAGTATACACCTAGGAAACCATTACCACAATCTATGCAATAAACATATCCATCCCTTCCAAAAGTTTCCTCCCACCGTCTTATTTATAACTATTTTTTTTGTGATAAGAATACTTTTTTATAGTTAAAACTTAAATTTATTTCTTTTTTATTGAGGTATAATTGACATATAACATTAGTTTCAGGTGTACAATGTAATGTTCTGATATTTGTATATATTGTGAAATGATCATCACAATAAGTCTAGTTAACATCTGTTACCATATGTAATTAAATTTTTTTTTCTTGTGATGAGAACTTTTAAGATTTACTCTCATCAGCTTTTAAAAATATGCAGCACAGTATTATTAACTATAGTTACCATGCTGTACATTACATTCCCATGACTTACTTTATAACTGAAGTTTGTACCTTTCAACCTCTCTTACCCATTTCACTCATCCCCTAAACCTCTACCTCTGGCAACCACCCACCAATCTGTTCTATCTATGAGCTCTTTGGTTTTTTAAAGATTTCACTTACAGGTGCGATCATACGGTATTTGTCTTTCTCTGTCCGACTTATTTCACTTAGCAAAATGCCCTCAAGGTCCATCTATGTTCTCTCAAATGTCTAGATTTCCTTTTGTTATGGCTGAATAATATTCCACTGCGCCCACACACACATTGTGTGTGTGTGTGTCTGTATGCACACACACATACCACATTTTCTTTATCCATTCATCCGTTGGTAGACCCTTAGGTTGTCTCCATATAAGAACAATTAACATAAGATCTACTGTCTTAGCAACTTTTAAAATACTCAACAGAGTATTCTTAGTACTTATTCTTAGAGTATTTGTTATAAATGTTATAAGCAATATTTTTGTTTTAAATTTCAGCATTGATAGTGATGGAACAATGACAGTAGACTGGGATGAATGGAAGTACTACTTTTTACTTCATCCTGCAACAAATATTGATGAAATTGCTCGTTTCTGGAAGCATTCTACTGTAAGATTGCTTTGTATTTTAATCTATTTTTATTTTGTCACAATGTCATAGCTGTTATTATGATTACATAACCTCTATAATACTTCCAGCCTCAGTGGCTAAAATAACAATATTCTCTCCTTATAATGTTCTAATTGAGCAATGAGTATTAGTATTAAATGTACAAACATAGCTACTATAATTTCTTTGTTTACTAAAACCTAGAACTTAAAGTATATACTCATCTACTGAAAGGGCCTACTTTGTGTTGAGAGTAAATTACTCTAATATAGTTAACTGTCCTAGGAAAGTGGAAAAATAATATACTTTTCTTTTTTCACAGAGTATATCAGAGATGATATACTCACTTAGCTTTCTGTCATGGGAAATGTAAAGTCAAAGATTAAGATTCAAAATTTCAGAATCAGAAAGGATCAAATATATAATCTATCTGTTCTTTTTATGTAAGGACTTGACTCAGAGTTGTGAGGAACAAATGAGGTTTTTTAATCAAAAACTTGTTTTTTCTTTTTTAGATCTCGATGCAGGGGGTTAAGTTAATCATTTATTCATGGCATACTATTTGCATCCTCCTCTTCATAGACAATATAGGGGAGGACAAAGAGCATAGGCTTCAGAGTCAGATGTCTAGGGTTGAATTTCACTTCTGCCACCCACTAGCTTTATAATCCCTCTGTGCCTCAGTTTTCTCAGTTATATACTGGGGATAATAATGGTAAGAGTTTTGAGAATTAAATTAATACATTAGTTAGTGAATTTAGAAAAGGGCTGGGCAGGTAATATATGTCTTCAATAAATGTTACTTATTATGATAGGCACTTATATTAATATGTGTAGTCTGTGTCTTGGATATGTATATATTCTTAGGAATCATGTAGTGTTTCGTGTGTGTGTGTGTATTTAATTTACATAGGTAGTATTCTGCTAAAGTCCACAACTGATTTCTTGCTTTGTTCACTCGGTGTTATGATTTTAAGATTTGTCCTTGTTGTTATGCATTCATCTAGTTTATTGCTTCTAACCACTACATGGTATGCATTTAACACATCTTCTTTATCCATTTCCCTAGTAATAGACATCTAGATCTTCTCCAACTTCATCCAAAAAACAAAAAAACCAAAAAAAACCAAACAAACAAAAAAACTTTCCTCTTTTGTACCTTAGAGAATTTCACCTGGATTTCTGAGTCAAAACGAATATGCATTTGCAATTTTACAGAGGTTATCCAGTCTTAATTCTATGAAAGATAGCCATGTTATTTCCCAAATGACTTTCTATACCAGCTTACATTGCCACCAGCAATGCATGAATATTGCTTGGTATTATCCAATTTTCTAATATTTTCCACTCTGTTGGGTATAGAGTGGTATCTTGTCTTAATGGGCATTTCTAACTTGTCTTCATAGAAATACTAGAGATTCACATGTTCTTGTCTACAAATTGTCTATCTTTATCTTTCTCTATTTTTTCAAGATTTTTTGAGGCAGAATTGACATACAACATTGTGTAAGTTAAGGTGTACAACATGATATCTGATACACGTATGTATTGTGAAACGATTGTCACATTTCCCTCCATAACCCTCACATAATTACCATTTCTTTTTTGTGGTGAGAACATTTAAGATTTACTATCTTAGCAACTTTCAAGTATATAATACATTATTAACTGTAATCACCATGCTGTTGTACATTTGGTCCCCAAAACTTATTCACCTCATAACCAGAGGTTTTTGTCCTTAGACCAACATCTTCCCATTTCCCTCATTTCCCAGCTCTTGGCAACCACCATTCTACTCTGTTTCTATGAATTTGCCTTTTTTTAGATTCCATATTTAAGTGATACTGTGCAGTGTTTTTCTTTCTCTGTTTGACTTATTTCATTTAGCATAATGTCCTTGAGGTCCATCCATATTGTTGCAAATAGCAGGATTTTCTTCTTTCTAATGGCTGAATAATAAACCATTGTGTATATATACTGCATCTTCTTTATTTATTCATCTACAGGTGGACACTTAGATTGTTTCCATTACTTGGTTTTTGTGAATAATGCTGCAATGAACCTGGAGGTACAGATATCTTTTTGAGATCCCGATTTCTTTTTTTTAAATGCTTTATTCGAGGGAGGGAGAATGAGAGAGAGAGAGAGAGAGTGAGAGAGAGCGCACACTTAGGCGAGCACGGGGAGGGACAGAGGGAGAGGGAAACAAGCAGATTCCATGCTGAGCAGGGAGCCAGACTTTGGGCTCAATCCCAGGACCTTGAGATCACGACTTGAGCAGAAATCAAGAGTCAGATGCTTAACCAACTGAGCCACCCAGGCGCCCCTGAGATCCTGATTTCATTTCCTTTGGCTTTATACCAAGAAGTGGAATTTCTGGATATGACAGTTCTTTTTTAATATTTTGAGGAAACTCATACTGATTTCCATAGTGGTTATACCAATTAAATTCCCACCAACAATGCAGAAGGGTTCCTTCCCTTCTCTCTCCATCCTTACTAACACTTGTTATCTCTTGTTTTGTAGGTAGTTGCTATTCAAACAAGAGGTAGTATCATTGTGATTTTGATTTGCATTTCCCTGTTGATTAGTAATGTGGACCATCTTTTCATATACATGTTGGCCATTTGTATGTCTTTTTTTTTGAGAAATACCTGTTTTGTTGTTTTGCCCATTTTTTTCATTAGATTGGTTTTTTTGTTGTTGTTATTGAGTTGTATGAGACCCTTATATATTTTGCATATTAACCCCAAATCAGATATATGGTTTGTAGGTATTTTCTGCTGTTCTGTAGGTTGCCTTTTTTCATATTGCTGATTGTTTCTTTTACTGTGTAGAAGCTTTTAAGTTTGATGTAGACCTTCTTATTAATTTTTCCTTTTGTTTTCTTTTTAGAAAGAGAGAGAGAGAGCAAGAGGCAGGGGAAGGGCAGAGGGAGAGAGAGCATTTTAAGCAGGTTCCACGCTCAGTGTGGAGCCCTGATTTGGGGCTCCATCTCATGACCCTGAGATCATGACTTGAGCTGAAATCAAGAGTTGGATGCTTACAAATACTTTTTGCTCTTGCTAATTATGCTCTTGGTGTCATATACAAAAGGTCATTGCCAAGACCCATATCAAGCAGCTTTTTCCTTGTTTATTTTAAGGATTTTTACAGGTTCAGACCTTATGTTTAAGTTTTTAATCCATTTTGAGTTAATTTTTCTGAGTGGTTTAAGGTAAGGGTCCAATTTTATTCTGCTGCATGTGATTAACCAGTTTTCCCAACATCATTCTTTTAAAAGACTATTCTTTGTCCATTGAATATTCTTGGCTCCTTTGTCAACTATGAGTTTACCATATATGTGAGGGTTTATTTCTGGGCTCTCAATTCTGTTCCATTGGTTTATGTGTCTGTTTTTGTGCCAGTATCATACTGTTTTCATTACTATAGCTTTGTAGTATAGCTTAAAATCAAGGAGTATAATGCCTCCAGCTTTGTTCTCTCTCAGGATTGCTTTCACTATTTGAGTTTTGTGTTTCCATATGCATTCTAGGATTTTTTTTTTTCTATTTCTCTGAAAAATGCCATTGGAATTTTGATAGGGCTTGCATTGAATCTATAGATGGCTTTGGGTATGTGGACATTTAACAATATTAATTCTTCCAGTCCATGAGCATGGTATATCTTTCCATTTATTTGTGTCATACTCAATTTCTTTCATCAATGTTATCTAGTTTTCAGTGTGCAAGTCTCTTACCTCCTTGGTTAAATTTATTCCTAACTATTTTATTGTTTTTGATGCTATTATAAATGAGATTGTTTTCTGTATTTCTTTTTCAGATATTTTGTTGTTAGTGTATAGAAATGCCACTGGTTTTTATATATTGATTTTGTATCTTGCAACTTTGCTGATTCCATTGATTAGTTCTAAGTTTTTTTTTGTGGAGTCTTTAGGATTTCTTATATATAAGATCATGTCATTTGCAACAGAGACAATTTTACTTCTTTTGTTCTGATTTGGATGCTTTTTTTTTTTTTTTTTTTGAGAGAGAGAGAGAGAGAGACAGAGATTGAGCAGGGAGGGGCAGAGGGAGAAGGAGTGAGAGAATCTTTTTTTTTTTTTAAAGATTTTATTTATTTATTTATTTGAGAGAGAGAGCAAGCACAAGAGGGGGGAATGGGAGAGGGAGAAGCAGACTCCCTGCTGAGCAGGGAGCCCGATGCGGGACTCGATCCCAGGACTCCAGGATCATGACCTGAGCCGAAGGCAGTTGCTTAACCAACTGAGCCACCCAGGCGCCCAGGAGTGAGAGAATCTTAAGCAGTCTCCACACTTGGTATGGAGCCTGATGTGGGGCTTGATCTAATGACCCTGAACTAAAATCAAGAGTCAGAGGCTTAACCAACTGAGCCACCCAGGTGCCTCTGGATGCCTTTAATTTCTCTTTCTTGCTGAGGCTAGGACTTTCAGTACTATGTTGTATAGGGTTGGTGAGAAGAATTGTCACCATTGTCTTGTTTCTGATCTTCAAGGAAAGGCTTTCAATCTTTAATCATTGAGTATTATGTTAGCTATGGGCTTGTAATATATGGCCTTTAATATGTTGAGTTATATTCATTCTATACCCAACTTTTTGAGAGTTTTAGTCTTGAAAGGATGTTGAATTTTGTCAAATGCTTTTTCTGCATTTATTGAGATGATCATATGATTTTTATCCTTAATTCAACGTGATATATCACATTTTTTGATTTGTGTATGTTGAACCATCTTTGCATCCCAGGGATAAATCCCATTTATCATGATCCTTTTAATGTGCCATTGAATTCTATTTGCTAATATTTTGTGGAGGATTTTTGCATTTATGTTCATTAGGGCTATTGGTTTGTAGTTTTCTTGTAGTGTCCTTGTCTGACTTTTGTATCAGGGTAATGCTAGTATTATAAAAATGAGTTTGGAAGGGTTCAGTTCTCTTCAGTTGTTTAGTAGAGTTTGAGAATGATTGGCATTAATTCTTCTTTAAATTTTGGTAGAATTCACCGGGGGTACCATCTGGTCCTGGGCTTTTCTTTGTTGGGAGATTTTTTTCATTAGTGATTCAATCTGCTTTCTCATTATTGGTCTGTTCAGATTTTTTCTTTCTTCATGATTAAGTCTCAGTAGGTTGTATGTGCCTAGGAATTTATACATTTCTTCTAGATTATGCAATTTATTGGTGTATAATTGTTCAGAGTAATGTCTTATGACCCATTGTAGTTTTGTGGTATCAGTTGTAATGTCTCCTCTTTTGTTTTTGCTTTTATTTATTTGAGTCTTCTCTCTTTAGTTAGTCTAGCTAAAGGTTTGCCAATTTTGTTTATCTTTTTTAAAAAAACCAGCACTTAGTTTTGGTGATCTTTTGTTTTTTGTTTGTTTTTGTTTCCGGTCTCTATTTCACTTATTTCTGCTCTGATCTTTATTATTTCCTTCCTTCTGCTAACTTTGGTCTTAGTTTTTCTTTTTCTAGTTCCTTAAGGTTTATTTATTAATTATTATTATTATTTTTTATTAGTTTCAGGGGTAGAATTTAATGATTCATCAGTTGCATATAACACCCAGGACTTATTACATCAAGTGCGTCCTTAATACCCATCACCCAGTTACCCCATCCCCCCACCCACCCCCCCCTCCAGCAACCCTCTGTTTCCTAGAATTAAGAGTTTGCCTCCCTCTCTGTTTTCATCTTATTTTATTTTTCCTTCCTTTCCCCTATGTTCATCTGTTTTGTTTCTTAAATTCCACATTTGAGTGAAATCATATGGTATTTTTCTTTTTCTGACTGACTTATTTCAGTTAGCATAATACTAGTTCCTTAAGGTTTAAATTTAGATTGAGGTTTTTCTTGTTTCTTGAGGTAGGCCTGTATTGCTATGAACTTCCATCTAAGAACTGAGTTTGCTGCATGCCATAAGTTTTGGTATATTGTGTTTCCATTTGTCTTAAGGTATTTTTTTTTATTTCCCTTTTGATTTCATCTTTGACCCATTCAGGGGCCTTATTCTCTCTATTATCTCCTTTATTTTTTGTATTTAAATATCCTGCATTTAAATACAGCATTTAACATATTTAAGCCAGTACCTTTAACAAAAAAATGTAATCCTACTGAAGTCCCATCTAGCTACCTTATCCTTTTTCTCTCTTCATGGCTATACTTCCCATTCACTTCTCAACTAACTGGTTTTGCTTTCACCACTTTGTAGAAATTCTTTTACTAAGCCAGTCTCTCTACTGTTAGTTCAGTGGATATTTTCTAGATCTTACCACTCTCTTTTTTTACGTGTTCTCTTCAGCTGGCTTCCTTGACACTGCATTCTCCTGGTTTCTTCCCACCTCTCTGTCATTACTTTTCTGTTTCCCTTGAGGCTCTTCTTTCTCAGCCTGTCTCATATATTAGCTTTCTTCTATGTTCTAGTTTCAACTTTGTTTGCCTCTCACCCTGTATATTTTTTTTCTAGGCAATCCTATTTACTCTTCCACGTTGAACTACCAGATATAGGCCAATTGATTGCTCCAAATCTTACATCTCTAGAGCACACCTTCCTTCTGCATGTGCAAGCATTTATTGGATATCAATTGGGACACCTCAAACACACACACCACATCATTTGTCCCCTAGATCTTCTTTTACCATTTCACTGAATGGTGTCATCATCTTCCTAATTGCTCAAGCCATAAATGTCAACATTATTCCAAGGTCTTGAGCGTTCCTTTACCCTCCCTCCATCCCTATATACAGTCTTGCAGTTCTTAGAATATCTAATGTCTATGAACAAATTATTTTCTTTGCCTAGAACATTCCCTTGGTTAATCCCTACTTCTATAGGGAGACAGTACAGTGTGATGGACAAGAAGGTAAACTTTGAGGTCAGAATACCTGGATTCATATTGCTTTGCTACTTCTAAGTTACTTTACATGAAAAGTATTCCTTGACAGTTCCACTCATCTCCCCCCAACAAAAATAAAAAGAATTCAACACTCCATTAAATGTCTCGATACTGTGTTCTTAAGACATTTTTTTTTTTTGCTACCCTTGTTATTGTACTTATTCCTTTATATTATAATTGCTTGTTTCCTTTCCTATCTTTTGTATTATACTGTCAACTCCCAGAGGGAAGAAACTTAATTTCTGCACTATATTATGAATACACAACCCAGCACCTGGTGTGTTAATTTATTAATTCAACAAATATTTATTGAGCACACTTATCTCCAGTGACCAAAGTGCAAGGTTTACAACAGTGCATAAAAAAGACCAGGTTAGGTCTTTTTTTAATACTTAAATAGTACAGGATTTAAATACTTAAATAGACCTTTTAAGTATTTAGATACTTAAATAAGACCAGGATAGATAGTACATCTATCCCAGTGCATAAAAAAAAAAAACAGGTGGCTGCTCTTATCAGACTTATTTTCTAAAGGAGGAAGCAAGCAACAGATAGAAATGAACTAATAAAGATTATGCTAAGTATTAGAGAGAAATCTATGGAAAGAGCCAAGGAGAAAGGTCCTACTAGAGGGAAAATCAAGTACAAAGTTCTGAGGTGGAACGGCACTTGGAAAGGGGGCACTCAATGAATGCATAAATAAAGGTGGGAAAACTAAGAAGCAGAGAAGTGACTTGTCTGCCATGATTGACAGGTAATGGAACCTAGATCCCCTGTGTCCAATGTGGCACTCTTTTCAGTGAGTCACCTTGCCTCAATATTTAGCAGAAATGGATAATCTCAGCAAAAGCATGTATGATGACTGAAAATAAAGTGAAATGCAAAACTTGTTAGAGTTTAGAGTTTTAAAAAGAAAATTGTCATTAGAGAAAAGAGTCAATGTAAGTAATGGAGAAAGAAGTATAAGAGTATAAAATACTACTCTTGAATTCTGATAGATTAGGTAAGTACACAGTGGAATTCGAGAGATTTTGAAATGAAGTAGAAAAAATTAAGCATTGTGTGACAGGCATTGTGGTGTGTGACTAGGACATTATCCCTGCATTGAATGTTTATATTTTTCGTGGAAGAGATTAATCTAAATAGCTTGAGAATTTAAAGTTTATAACTCTAATTTAATAGGAATTGATTTTTACAGATTTTAAATCTGTATGTGAATGTATTATTAAAAATCATTTGGTCTAGGGCAAGTGCTGACAAAATTGTCAGTATTCATTAAGGGGAGGTGAGATATGAAAAAATTCTTTGGGTATTTGGTCTTTGTAAAAAATTATCCTTTTTAAAAAAATTATCCTTTTATTTTATCAAGTATGTATACTTTTTCTTTATTGTGTAATTCATTTTTTCATTTTTATCAGATAATTGACATAGGGGAGAGTATATCTATCCCAGATGAATTTACTGAAGAAGAAAAGCGTTCTGGAGATTGGTGGAGGCGTTTGGTGGCAGGAGGTATAGCTGGTGCAGTTGCAAGGACATGCACGGCACCTTTTGACCGCTTGAAAGTCATGATGCAGGTAGTTTGCACACTTGACCCCTTAAGGATTAAAGTCACTTGAAAAACCCTTGACAATTTTCAAAAAGAAATGTTTTGGCACATTTCATACTATTTCTCATTAAAATTTCACATTTTTCTGAAAATGCAAATTTTCTTATTTTCAATATTAAAGGATTTTAAAATTTTCTTAAAGATGCTTGTGTGCTATTTAAATTAATTTTATTTGAAATAATAATGATAGGACACTCTATTAGAAGTTTTTTTTAGAAATAGAACTAAAAATATCAAAGAAGTGATAAGACACCATTAGTCTTATTTATTGATTATCTCTAGACCCTGGCACCTACATAATAGTATGGTTCTATTGTACTATTTAAGTATTAAGCCATATTTCTAAGAATTGGCAAATAAGTTACTTAGAGTGTGCTATTGACTGATACCTCACTAGAGGTATTGGTGTCTAATTATCTTTATTCTACTGAGTAATGGATTGTCAGTAGTAGTTTTAATAGTGCATAGTTTAATCTCTTAACTGTCATGATTAAAATTTAATACTTGCTGAATACTTTCTTCACAAAGATACAAAAATTAATTCACAATCTAGTGAGTTTAAATTTGTAATTAAACTTACATACGGGGGTGTTTTATTGTCTTTTGGTTTTTTTTGGTAACATTGGTGACATTTGGTAATGGATTATTAATAGTTTTTTTGGTTGTTGTCTGATCTTATTTATTTGTTACTCTTAAAAAAATCTTACTTCTGACAGACTCAGCTGTAGAAGTAGGAGCTCTCAGAGGTGATAGTCTCCCTCTCTTGACAATCTGTTCCTGATCTTCTCCTTTGGCTTCCTTCCTTCTCTTGGCCAAAAGTTTAGCATGTTCTGTGGACTCTTCCTTATTTTTCTTAGTATGCTGTTTCTTCACAGGCATTGTTTGTATTGCAGAGCACGTGGAGCAATGAGATGCTGAATGCTGGGCACTTGGGTCCTGGGTGTCATGCCCTCTTTGTTCACAGGCTTTCTGACAATGTACCTGTGGGCATCATCTTCTGCAGAGAGATTGAAAAGTTTGCAGACCCTGCTAGCTCTTGTGGGCACCAGGTGATGAGGCACAATAGGATCAGCCTAGGAATATCTTTCTCCTGCTTTTTTACAATTACCAAGTTGTGAACACTCAGGTCTGCATCCGCAATGCAACCCTGAGCAGATTTGGGCTTTCTTTCTCCAGATCTCCTGTATCTATAGAAGGAATGCCCCGTACTCAGTAGCAGTGCTCACTTTATGAATAATTTATATATTGTTTTTTGGTTTTGTGATTAACAGTATAGCATGAGCATGTTTTCATGTTATTTCAAATATTCTTCAAATATTTCAAATATTTGTGTATTCTTCAAAAACAGGTTTTAATGACTATTATTTCAAGTGGATGTGTCATTAATTTTTTAAATTATTTTTTCCTATTCTTGGACATGTAGGTGGTTTTTAAAACTCTTTTAAAATTATAATTCATAATAGTTCATAATGATGAGCTTCATTGATTATGAGGGTTTTTTTTTTCATATTTAGGATTATTTATTTAGAAAGAGTTCCTAGCAGTTAAGTAATGATATGAACATTTTTAAGGCTTTGTGTGTGTGTGTGTGTGTGTGCATGTGTGTATACTGTTAAATTCTTTTCCAGACTTTTTCTTCCCACGAGAGATGAGAATGCCCATTTCACCTTGCTCTCCCATTATTATCCTGTTACACTATAGACAGGAGGGTATTTTACTAAGTTCTAATTTTCACTTTCTTAAAAAGGACATATTCTTATTATAAAATAATACATTAGAAAAATGGGATGATGCAGAAAAGTAGAATGGAAGACATTAAAATGACCTTGTGTATTAGTTTGTAATCCTTGTGTATTAGTTTACCAGGGATGTTATAACAAAACATCACAAACTGACTGGCCTACACAACAGAAGTTTATTGTCTCACAGTTTTGAAGTCTAGAAGTCTGAGATCAAGGTGTCTGTATGGTTGGTTCCTTCTGAGGGCAGTGAGGAAAGGATCTGTTCCAGGTCTCTCTCCTTGGCTTGTAGATGGCTGTCTTTTCTCTGTGTCTCTTCATGTTGTCTTCCCTCTGTACATGTCTTTGTGTCCAAATTTCACCTTTTTATAAGGACACTAATTATATTAGTTTTTAGGGCCCACTTTAAGACCTTACTTTAACTTGATTATCTCTATAAAGACCCTATCTTCAAATAAGGTCACATTCTGAGGCATTAAGACTTCAACATATAAATTTTGGGGAGACCCATTTCAACCCATAACATGTTGCTACCCAGAAGTATCCACTATTGAAAGTTTGATATATTTTCATCCATTCCTTTTTCAGTGCATATTTCAGTGTACTCTGTAATAATCTAGCAGCAACAACACATTTTTTGTATGCAAAAATTCTCTGATAATTAAGTCATTCCTGTTTTCTTTAAGTTGCTCTCTTTGATGTATGAGATTAACGTATGTATTTGGGGACAACAAAAAATTAATATATCAATCTTATATGTCTCTAAAGGACAGTGAAAATGGTGTTGAAGTTCATAGATCTCTACATTTATGTATCATTATTTTATTAGCAATAATAACGTCAATGCTATATTATG
Organism: Neomonachus schauinslandi; assembly: GCF_002201575.2. Lineage (NCBI taxonomy): Eukaryota > Metazoa > Chordata > Mammalia > Carnivora > Phocidae > Neomonachus > Neomonachus schauinslandi. The sequence goes on along the minus strand of NC_058406.1, from coordinate 89,641,627 downwards.
AGCAAAAAATTTAAAAATAAATTTCCTGTACATTTCTAGGTTCATAGTTTAAAGTCAAGGAGAATGAGATTGATTGGTGGATTTGAGCAGATGTTAAAAGAAGGAGGAATTCGTTCTCTTTGGCGGGGAAATGGTGTAAATGTTTTTAAAATTGCACCTGAGACAGCTCTCAAGATTGGGGCCTATGAACAGGTAAAATGTTATCGCCTATGGAATTTTATGATAAAGATCAGATTTTAAATTTTATGTAAAAAATTTAGACTTTAATGAGAGAGAAAACTGGAATGTGTACAGCAATAGATATCATTGTAAATATAGGCATACCGTGAAGATATTGTGGGTTTGGTTCATCGCACTTTATCAGCGCGATAAAGTGAGTCAAATGAATTTTTGGTTTCCCAGGGCATATAAAAGTTATGTTTACGCTATACTGTAGTCTATTCAGTGTGTGATAGCGTTATGTCTAAAAAAAACCTAGGTATATACTCTAATTAAAAGTGCTTTATTGCTGAAAAATGCTAAGCATCATCTGAGCTCTCAGTGAGTCGTAATCTTTTTGCTGGTGGAGGGTCTTGCCTGGATGTTGAGGACTGCTGACTGAGCAGGGTGGCAGTTGCTGAAAGCTGGAGTGGCTCTGGCAATTTCTTGAAATAAGACAACAATGAAATTTGCCTCATTGGTTAACTCTTCCTTTCACAAACAATTTCTCCATAGCATGTGATGCTGTTTGTTAGCACTTTACCCACAGTAGAACTTCTTTCGAAATTGGAGTCAGTCCTCTCAAACCTTGCCGCTGCTTTATCAACCAAGTGTCTGTAGTAGTCTAAATCCTTTGTTGTCATTTCAACAGTCTTCACAGCATATTCACCAGAATTAGATTCCATCTCAAGAAACCACTTATTTTTGCTCATCTATCAGAAGAAACTCTTTATCCATTGAAGTTTTATCATGAGATTGCAGCAACCCTGTCCCATCTTCAGGCTCCATTTCTAATTCTAGTTCTCCTACTCTTTCCATGACACCTGCAGCAACTGTCTCCACTGAAGTCTGGAACCCCTTCTTCCAAACTCCTGTTAATGTTGATATTTTGACCTCTTCCCATGAATCATGAATGTTCTTAATGACATCTAGAATGGCAAATCCTTTCCCAAAGGTTTTCAGTTTACTTTGTGCAGATTCATCAGAGGTATCTATGGTAGCTATAGTTCCATGGCAATGACCGCTGCTGTCAACCCTAAGAACAGTCATCTTTGGGTCTTTCAACAAGGATTCCCTTCTTATCTTAGAAACATAGTCTACTAGAAGGTTCTCCTCATGATAAACTCCATGGTAGTATTTCCACCTTCCTGAGTCTACTCATCCCTTCCTCAGTAAACTGTCAAGACTTCGGCATTACCACCTTGCTTGCTATCAGCCAGAGTTGTGTCCAAGCTTTAAAGAGAAATTCCTGCAGCATATTAGGATAGGTTTCGGGAGTCCTGTGTCATGGGAGAGTGCTCCACATCAATAAAGTCTTCCCTATCCAGCATTATATTCCATCCCTCAGATCCCCACCATTAGTACTCTTGTGACCCACTCTCACACTGTTCCCCTGGTTCCTTCCAGTCCATAATAGCCAGGTCCTTGGGCTACCTAAGGACTGACTCTATGTAAGTTATTGGCTGGGAGGCAGTCAGAGGAGGTGATGGGTAGGCTGATTGTGAGGAGAGCAAACATCCTCTTGGTAGGCATCTGCCTCTTTGAGGCCTTTATGTGCATGGCCTCGGTACAAAGAGAAGCTGCTCTGCTCTAGCAGTGGGAAGGGGACAACTTTTTGCCAAATTGGAGGGTGCTTGTGAATTTAGGGGCTCAGATTTCTCAGGCATATACACCCAAATGTTCACATCCCATGTGTCAGGATCCTACTCCTTCCCAGTGAGGGGCCTCACTTTAGCATAGGAGACCTTTTGAGGCTCTACATTGTTTCCTTAGTGACTCTGTTACCTTTACATTTATATCGTGGGCCTGATTTTTAGCAGTCTATGAGGATCTCTAAATGCTGCTATGAAGGCCTCATAGTGTTCTTAATATGCTTTAAGGTGATAGTTAGATGACTTAACCTTGACATTGTCTTCCTTCCAAGTTTCTAAGATAGTGAATTAGAATCAACCAACTCCAGAATCCTTGTAATTGTCCCCATGCTGTTCAAGTATTAGGGCAACTGCATAATGTAATTCTTTCCTGTCTACCAGCACTTTATCCCAAGCCACTATGCCTATGAATCTTAGTAATTGTAATGCCATAGCACACCATAGATTTTCATCATCCCATTCACCAACAAAGATCCCATTGTTGTCAAGGTGACTGGTGAGTGATCTAACAACATCAGCAGGCCTACTTTCTAGGACCACTTTTCAAAGAACCAGCTTTTGATTTTTTTGATTTTCTCTATTGATTTCTTATTTTTAATTTCATTGATTTCTGTTCTAATTCTTGTTATATCTTTTCTTCTGCTTACTTTGGATTTAATTTGCTCTTCTTTTTCTAGTTTTCTGAGGTAGAAACAGATTAATATTTTTAGATTTTTCTTTTTAAATATATGTATTCAGTGCTATGTATTTCCTTCTAAGTACTACTTCCCACTCCTTTTGATAAATTGTGTCTTCATTTTCATTTAGTTCAAAATATTTTTCAATTTCTCTTGAGATTTCTTCTTTGACATTTAGAAGTGTGTTTTTAAATCTCCACATATTTTGGTATTTTAAAAGATTATCTTTCTGTTACCGATTTCTAATTTTATTCCATTATGGTCTCAGAGCACCCATTGTATGCTTTCCATTCTTTTAAATTTGTTAAGGTGTGTTATGGCCCAGAATGTGGTCTTTCTTGGGGAATGTTCCATGTGAGCTTAAGAAGAATGTGTACTCTGCTATTGTTGGATGAAATAGTCTGTGGATGTCAGTTATATACAGTTGATTGATGGTGGTGTTGAGTTCAGCTATGTCATTACTGATTTTCTTTTTTTTTTTTTTTGCTAGATCTGTCCATTTCTAATAGAGGATGCTGAAATCTCCAGCTATGATAGTGGATTCATCCATTTCTTTTTAAGATTTTATTTATATATTTGAGAGAGAGAGAGTGAAAGAAAGAGAGCACAAGTGGGGTGAGGGGCAAAGGGAGAAGCAGATTCCCTGCTGAGCGGGGAGCCCAATTGCAGGTCTTGATCCCGGGACTTCTGGTTCATGAGCTGAGCCGAAGGCAGGCGTTTAACAGACTGAGCCACCCAGGTGCCCCTGGATTCATCTATTTCTCTTTGTACTTCTATCAGTTTTGGCCCCATGTAGTTTGATGCTCTGTTGTAAGGCACATATGTGCTAAGGATTGTTATATATCTTCTTAGATAAGTAACCCCTTTATCAGTATGTAATGCCTTCTTTATCCCTGGTAACTTTCCTTGGTCTGAAGTCTGCTCTGTCTGAATTTAATATAGCTACTCACACTTTCTTTTGATTGGTGTTAATGTGATATATTTTTCTCCATTCATTTACATTTAATCTATACATGTCTTTGTATCTAAAGTGGGTTTCTTGTAAATAATATATAGTTGGGTGTTGTTTTTTGAGCCATTCTGACAATCTCTGGCTTTTAATTGGTGCGTAGGACCACTTTTGAAGTAATACCAATAGTTTTACTTTGGATTCCCCCCAAAGTTTATCTGTGAAGAAACAGGAGTGAGGAAGCAGGGACAGTGAGACACAGAAGGAAGAAAAGCCAATACAGGGGTACATAAGTAAGGTTTCAGCTATATGCAGTAGGGGCTTGATTCTGAGGGAACTTCTAGGAAGTGTACACAATAGTTCCCAGAATTATCTGTCTGAAGGAAGAGAGCTGAGCTATTTATCTGCCAGTTTCTGTCCCATATTGTATGAAGATTGCTCTTAGGACTTTAACTTCCCCAGACTTCTGGGCTGGACAGGCTCCCACAGCTTCAGAGAAGGCCCTGAGGCAGAAAAGCGGAGAGATGAGAGGCTTTTGCTTTTGATGGGTTTCTGTCAGTGAAGTGAGTCTGTGAGTCTGCACAGAACTGCTCAGATGTGATGTGGGGCTCTGGAAGGGTCTGCCATGGCCAGCGAAAGCCTGCTTAGATTTGGGGCCTGTGAGTTGCTTTAGAGATCAATGGAACATAGGGTTTTGTAGGCTTTGCTTATGAGTTTTCTAGCATACAATTCTTTTAAAAACTTCTTACACTTCTCTGTTTGTTTCCAGTCAATACCATGTGGAGTAACCATATCTAAAAATCTCTTCTCTGATGTTTTATTTTCCAGTTCCTGTGCTCAGTCATTCCCCTTCTCTCTCATTTTTATAGAGGGCTACATTGATGTCAAATGAAACAGTAGGCTGAAATTGGATGACAACACTCCTAATTTGATTTTGGCAGCTAGGCAAGCTCTTTAGGACATCTAATTTCCTTCTGTTGGGGTACAGAACAGGTGGCTTTTCCTACTTGGAAGCCCGCCATTCTTGATTACCAAACCAGGCTAAGAAAACTCCCTTAGCAGAGCTCCATTTCCATCCATTTCTGCTTGCAAATTGGCTTTGGAGAAGGCCCTAAGGCTGAAAAGCTGAGAGATGCATTAGGTCATGTGTTAATAGATCTTGCTAAAAGCAACAAGGAGTGGGCAACACTGACCAACATTCTGGAGATTTTACAATCAGTTTTCCTAGAACTTCAGGCTCAAAAAGCACACGATCTACCTTCCAAATTATCACAGCAGGCAGTTTTATCAAGCATTTGATAATGAAAGATCATCATCTTCTCAGACTGCAATATCTGTGTCCTAACAATAAAGCCAGTGTCACATATTTTAGGTTTTAGTTATGGTAGTACCCTACATCTAGTAACCACTTCCTGTTCTTGTTGGGGTTCATCCTAAGCTGTTAAGACAAACAGATTCCAAAATACAGTAGCTTAAATGAGATAGAGGTCAGTGGTCCAGGGCTAGCGGTACCACTACATGGCTTCAGAGGTTGCTTCCATCGTTGCCATTCCTCAGATGGAGGAAAGAGGAGTCCGGGACAGGCCTCTTTAAGGAGATGTCAGAATTTGCATACTCAACTTCCCTTCATATCTCATTGGCTAAAATTAGTCACTTAGCCACACAACCTAGCTGTGAGAAAAAAGAGGGAAATGTGGTTTGCAGCTGTGTCAGCTCTGTTACTAAAAGGAAGAAAATAGTGGGTACATGAACATCTAGCAGTCTCTCATAATAACTGAATCAATCACACTTTTTGATGGGGAGTTACTGATTTGAGAACTAGAGTTAGTTTATAGAGAATAGCTGAATTATATTGATGATAGGCCTCTAGAAAAGGCAAACAGGAAAACATCTTGCTTAGGAGGTAACAAGATAATCAGTTTGCTAAGGCTCTCTTGGATCCTAAGTGAGTTTCCAATTTCAATCTCCATGAAACTTACTTTAGTTCCTGTGAAGCCTGACCTTTATGCTGATATTTGTTTCCTTATTTCTACATGTGTTATTGCAGTAACCTCTCTGCTACTTAAGCTAACCAGAGTAACCCCTTGTTCCTTGTAAGGGAAAGAGCCTCTCACATTTTTACTATTCTTGATTACCTTGTAAACAAATAATATTAAGTTCTGGATTATGCTGTAACCAAATAATTTTAAGTACTGTGCTTATGTAAGGCAGGAGGTGAAAAAGAGATAGCAGATACAGTCCCTGCCTCCTTTTTGTCATTTGCATGCTCTTTATGAAATAGTACATTCATGAGTATGCTTAAGTGATTTAATGTTGCTAACTCATTCGGGGGGGGGGGGGGGGGAAGGAAAGAGGAGGCCGAATAGAGAAGTCTTACTTATTATCTTAGACAACTAATTGCATAAAAATTAAAATCAAGTATTCCTCTAGATGCTAATGTCAGGTCTCTGGAATACTTTTTCAAATAATGTTATACTACTAATTAATGTTATAAACTTAGAAAAAATAATATTTTTCTAAAAACATTCTATTTCAGTAATATTATACATTTCAATACTTTTATTTATACAGTATAAGAAATGGCTTAGTTTTGATGGTGCTAATGTAGGAATTATTGAGAGATTTATATCTGGCTCATTGGCTGGTGCAACTGCCCAGACCTGTATTTACCCCATGGAGGTATGTATTATTATAAAATTTTAAGTAAAGTAATGCTTTCAATACAAAGTATAACTTTGTAAAAATATTTATTTATTTGAGAGAGAGTGAGAGAGTGTGTGTGTGCAAACCAGGGTAGGGGGTAGCAGGGGGAAGGGCAGAGGGAGAGGGAGAAGGAGAGAAGCAGATTCCCCGCTGATTTGGACTTCACTCTGGGATCGATCTCACAACCCTGAGATCATGACCTGAGCCAAAATCAAGAATTGGACGCCCAACTTACTGAGCCACCCAGGTGCCCCATAAATTATAACTTTTAAAGTAAATGAAAGGAGATCAGGATTTTGTACAATAAACAGCTTTATAGCTATAGGATTTAAATCTTATACAAAGAGTTAGTTGGCCCTAGTACATGTTTTCTTTTGTTTGTTTGTTTATTTAGGATCAAAGTAGTATTGTAGGTGTATCAAGATGATAAAAAAAATCATTGCTTGCTTGCTTGATTGATAGAATCATTTAATCATTAATCAAATCAAATCTGTATTGCACAACCACTAAGTTTAAGGTATTTCTAGATGCAGAGACAAATCAAATAGGCATTTTGGTCATGAAACTTATAGTTCAGATGGGGAGATAAAACATGTACATCAATAATGATGATCCAAAATAGAAAATATAAATTCTAGAAGAGAGGTCAATATGAAGTGCTATGGAAATTGAGAGGGGAGAAATTATTGCCAGTTAGGGGTTTCATGAAAGACATAAATAAAATATGTGAGTTTGGCTTAGATTTTGGACATTTAGAGATAATGAAGAAAGGCCTTTTAGGTGGAAATAATGACTTAAGCAAAGGAATGGAGGCAAAAGAGCAGATATTTAGGTTCGGATTGGATAATACCATGAATAATGGGTTGGGACCAGATCAGAAAGGCTCTTGAATGCAGTGTAAGAAATATAATTTCAATTTCTTAAAAAAATAAGAAGCCATTAAACACTTTGGAGCCTGAAATATAATCTTGGTAAAGTCTTTTAGAGTGAGAGGGACTAGAGAAATGAGATGACTACATACAAGAGATTGCCATCACTCAGGGAAGTGATAGTAAAGGCTTGAAATATGACACTGACTAGAGGAACCAGACTCCTGTTAAAGCTGTCTTGAGAACTGACAGCCTGAGAAGTGGAAAGTAGGAGAGAGGGAAAGGAAGGAGGTGAAGTTCTGTCTGGGTTGTGTGCCTGAGTGTTGAGGAGAGTTACGTCAGAGTTATATCTCTAACAGAGTTCGAGAGTGGTGGGAGTGGCCCAGACTGTGAGAGGATGAGGAGTTCAGGTTTGTACGTATTTAATTTGACTTCTTGGTGGACAACCAAGTTATGATTTTTAGCAGGCAGTTGCAAATGTGATACTGAGATTTGAGAGGTTTCAAGTCTTGATGTGTCATCTGCAAAGAAGTGCTAGTTAAAGTCATGAGATTACTTAGAAAAAAAAGTAGTGGTTTTTCTGTTTGTTTGTTTGTTTTGTTTTGTTTTTTAATACTGAGAAGAAAATTTTTGAGAAGACCTTAATTTAGGTAGTAAGTGGGAAAAAAACCTGCCAGGGAAGCAGACAGAAAAGATTTACTTGGGTAAGAAGGGAGTTGAGTACACTGCCCTGGGGAGGGCAGAGAGTTTTGAGAATAGGATTATCCAAAGTGTGGGGTGCTGCAGAGAAGTTCTTAAAACAAAGCCTTCCAACTGATGACTCAGAGGCAGCTCCATCAAGATACACAGTTTGCCCAATCAAGAAAAAGTTCATGCCTTTTTTTTTTTTTTTTTTTTGGTCTTGGCTGTTTTGGAGAGCCATTTGTCCAAGTATTTATAGGACTCCCTTAAGTTAAATTAATGGAAATTAATAGGACAAGGAGTGAGGTTCTATTGCACAGAAATGTTGATCACAGACTACTGAAGTCTACTATTGCCTTAGAGCTCCTGTTATGTTACTATTTTATGAGCATGTTTCATCATATTAAATGCTTATAATTTTCTGCCTCACTGTTACAATAGTTCTCACAGTATGTATTTTAAGTATATACAGAATGTTATTTTTCATATTGCTTCTTCACTTTAACATGACCATATATATGTATATCTTTTTTTGAACTTGGAATTTGGCTGTAGTTGCCTTATTTTGAAGCAGTAATGTTATCTCAGATGAGTTTGTTTTAGAATATGTTGCCTTATAGCACATTAAATGAGTTTGAGCAGATGTTATCAATCAAAACCACAGTGATTAATTACATTTTCCTGTTTAAATAATTTGTAAAAACTGTACTGTGTTAGCTGTTTATAGTTAAAAGCCAATTAGGGAGAAGCTAAAATTTTATTTAAGATTGCTTTCTTTTTTGATTTCTATGATAATTAGTAAGCATTGTATATAATGGAGTTTAGTGTATTCCTCGATGAGTTGAGTGAATCTGATCAATATATTTTTATAATATTCTTCACATTTAGGTTCTAAAGACCAGACTGGCTCTAGGTAAAACTGGAGAGTATTCAGTGTTTATTGATTGTGGCAAGAAGCTTCTGAAACAAGAAGGTGTTAGAACCTTTTTCAAAGGTTATATTCCTAACTTGCTAGGTGTTCTACCTTATGCAGGCATAGATTTTGCTGTTTGTGAGGTGAGTTTATTCTCATAATATGACATTATGTGTTAGATTTAAAAATAGTCTTCATTCTAAAATAGTCTTCATTCTAAAAATCTAGTTGTAAATGATTTTACATGAAGTAGTTTCTGACCAAGAAGTTTGGTTGAGTTGAATGGTTTTATTTGGCTTTTCATTTTATAATCTTAGTTGTCTAGTATTCTAATGGTAACTTTTTGTTTGGTGTTTTTTGTGAATTAGGTTTTACTGATAATATTTATAAACTTAAATGCTGATATAGTGGTTCTCAACTCTGGATGGATATCAGAATCACCTGTATGTAGATCTTCAAAAAATAAGACTCTTGGACTACCTCTCCCTCTTCCCCTCCCCGCCTTGCATGCATGCTCACTCTCTCTCTCTCTCTAAAATAATAAATAAATAAATCTTTAAAAAAAAAAGATTCTTGGGATACACCCAAGAGATTCTGATTTAATTATTCTGGGAGGAGGCCTGGGATTTAGGTTTTTTACTCTCTAGAAAAATCTGATGTACATTTAAGATTGAGAAAGCTGAGATGTTATCGCCCAGTTGTGAAAATGAGAATTGAGGGGAGGAGTCCTTGGGGGCTCCTGGGGGAGAGGCAGCATGGAGATAGGGCAAATATCCTAATAGTGTAGTGCTTGTTGATCAGGCAGGATTCCAAGTTATTCCCCTTCTCGCCAATCATTTCATTTTTATGATCATATGTTTTAGGCAGACTGTTGTAACAATATATACCATTTGGTCATAAGAACCAGGTGAGAGTATGTGACTAGTATCACTTAAATTCATTCTCAGTGCAAGAAGGACAGCTCTCCAGCCACAGGCCCAATGGTGTTTTTGGCAAGTGGTACCACAGTCCTATGAAAGATAGCCAATTTTGTTTAGCACTTAAAAATGCATATATTTTTTATAGATGTTTAAAGTATTGAATAATATAGTATGTATTTCTTTTCTCCTTTTTTGCCTGCTTCTGTGGTCTTATTAAAATAAATTCATTGCTGCTGTTTATGTTGGGTTCCCTCCATTCTTTTATTTCTGCAGTTCAATATCTTTTGCTTTCTTACCAGAGTAAGAGTGACGTTACACATTTCTCTTTTTTTTTTTTTTGTTGCATGACTAATAAATGCACTGAGTAAAGACATTTTGAAATATATTTTTTCAAAAGCATCAAATTATGTATTTCATAGTAATTGCCTCAATATATAATGGTAAAGCTGTATCTTTTGATAAATGAACAGTTCTAAAAGCACTTAGTGATCTTTTAAACCCACTATTTTAAAATAATTTCCTCTAGCCACTTTTATTCAAGGAAAAGCAAATTTGGAAAGATGAATCTCTCTTAAAAGTTCAGAAAATGTGGTTTTGTTAACCTAGAGTAGATTATGCAGTCTTCTCTACATTATTCTGTTAATCCCTCTGAGAATCTCCAGAATTTTGCTTGGATCTTTGAATGTCATTACAAACCAAAACAACTAGGCAAAATAGAACAAACAAAACCAAACTAAACAAAAGCACACCAAGAGATGCAAAACATAGGAGAACTCAAACTGAGGTTGTCTGAATACATTTTTTTTTTAAAGATTTTATTTATTTATTTGACAGAGAGACACACAGTGCGTGTGCCAGAGAGAGAGAGAGAGAGCGCGCACAAGTAGGGGGAGTGTGAGAGGGAGAAGCAGGCTCCCCAATGAGCAGGGAGCCCGATGCAGGGCTTGATCCCAGGACCCTGGGACCATGACCTGAGCCGAAGGCAGACCTTAACGACTGAGACACCCAGGCGCCCCATCTGAATACATTTTTTGGAGAAAACATCTGTGTGCCCTGTCCCTGATAGGACAGTAGGCGGATAACCTCCTCTGTACACGGAGTAGGACCAGTCCTCCATAAAGATTTTGGAGAGAACAGTTACTAAAATCAAGCCATTAAGCTTGACTCTTATTTATCAGTGTTGTGACTTGATAACTTAGTTTCTCTGAATTAGTTCCTCATTTATAAAATTTATAAAGTGGAGATGACAGTATGGATTTGTCAAGTTTCTGTAGGGATTAAATGAGAGAACATCTATGACAATGCTCAGTGTAATTCTTGAATCAAGAAGCTACTCAATATGTTTATTGAAATTGAATGAGCAGTGAACTTCAGTCTACTTAGACTTGCATAGTGTTTAAAGGATACTTACTACTATCTTCTCTGCCAGCTGTTGAAGAATTATTGGCTAGAACATCACGCGGCAGAGTCTATAGACCCTGGGATAATAATTTTGCTGGGATGTAGTACATTGTCTCACACGTGTGCTCAGATAGCCACCTTCCCTCTGACCCTTATCAGAACTCGCATGCAGGTTCAAGGTGAGTTTTTTTATTTTATTTTTTTAATGAAGTAATCAGTTAAAAAGTGATTAAGAATAACTTTAATGAAGTACTAATGAAAATTAAGTTAAAAACAGTTTAAAATAACTAGGTTGTTTTGAATAAATAGAAATTAATGATGTAAAAAAACAGAAAAACTGTTCAAATTCTCCTTTGATGTCTCTTATGAAAGACTTTCAAGTATTGTCCAGTAGAACTTGCAATGATGGAAATATTTTATATCTGTGTTGTCCAGTATGGTAGCCAATAGTGACACATGGCTATCAGACACTTGAAATGTTACTAATTCAACTAAGAAACTGAATTTTTAGTTTTACTTAATTTAAATTTAAATAGACACAAGTGTCTAGTGGTTACTATATTGGACAGCACAAGACCATTCTATAAGTAGGGAGAGAGGAATATTCTAAAGTAATTTTAGCCTCCGTAATTCTCATTAATCATTGGACTATCTTAATGTACAAAGATTAAATATTGAATTACACTGATTTTTTTTCAATTTATAGCACTGGAAGAGAAAGGAACAACAACTTCTATGATTCATCTCATTCAAGAGATATTTAACAACGAAGGAAAAAGGGGATTTTTCAGGGGTCTCACCCCAAACATCATAAAGGTGCTTCCTGCAGTAGGCATCAGCTGTGTAGTTTATGAAATAGTGGGACAATATTTGGGATTAATTTAAAAGTGAAGTATCACTTTTGTTATCATTACCAAAATCACTTAATTGTAAGATAATACCTGGCTTGTAAAGAGAAATTTGTCTTTTCCTAAAAGGAAAGACATATCAAATAATTGTTAAAACATTTTTTCTTTATCTATTACAAAATTTATAAATTAAATAATCATTTTGGTAAAGTTCTTTAATAATTTAAAATCCTTAATATCCACAGAATTCCATTTACATTTCCCACTACTTTCCCTTGAATCTTAACTTGAAACTTCTTTTTATTGGGTTTGAATATACCATGGTAACATTATAAAACATTTGGCCAATTGTAGCTGCTTGTGTTAACCTTTTTCTATTTAAATAATTTTTTGAAAAGCTGTTCTTGAAAATGTTTTATACACAAACAAAAATCACTGCATTTAAAGTCGCTGTTACAGCAAATGATCAGTTTCTCTTTTTTAAGCAAAATGGAACGTTGGTTTCCTAATTTCTTCATAGTTCCTTCTATCAGATTCTGTATGGAATAATGATAGCATGATAACCTATTTCTTCTCTGGCTACTTTATTTGTAAACATAAACATTGTTGGTTCATTTTTATTCTTGATATTTTTGGCTGTTAGAAGGAAGTCAGTACTGAGAACAAATCAGCACTGGACAAATTTTCTTTTTATCTTCTGATTGAAAAACATTTGAGAGGAAGAATTTTAAAGATTAAATCCATTATTTCATACTTGTCGAAGCAATTCTTTTTTTTTTTTTATGTTCAGTTAGCCACTGTATAGTACATAATTAGTTTTTGATGTAGTGTTCAGTGATTCATTAGTTAAGTATAACACCCAGTGCTTATCACAGCATGTGCCCTCCTCAATACCTATCACCCTGTCACCCCCTCCCCCCCACCCTCCTCCCTCTGAAACCCCCAGATTGTTTCTTGGTGTCCATAGTCTCTCATGGTTCATTTCCGTCTCTGATTTCTTCCCCTTTGGATTTCCCTCTCTTCCCCTATGGTCCTCCGTGCTGTTGCTTATGTTCCACATATGAGTGAAACCATATGATAATTGTCTTTCTCTGCTTGACTTACTTAACATAATCCCCTCCAGTTCTATCCATGTCGATGCAAATGGTGGGTATTTCGTTTCTGACAGCTGAATAATATTCCATTGTGTATATGTACCACATCTTCTTTATTCATTCATCTGTTGAAGGGCATCTCGGCTCCTTCCACAGTTTGGCTATTGTGGACATTGCTGCTATGAACATTGGGGTTCACGTGTCCCTTCTTTTCACTACGACTGTATTTGGGGTAAATACCTAGTAGTGCAATTGCTGGGTTGTAGGGTAGCTCTATTCTTAACATCTTGAGGAACCTCCATACTGTTTTCCAGAGTGGCTGTACTAGCTTGCATTCCCACCAACAGTGTAAGAGGGTACCCTTTCTCCACATCCTCACCAACATTTGTTGTTTCCTGTTTTGTTAATTTTTGCCATTCTAACTGGTGAAAGGTGGTATCTCATTGTGGTTCTGATTTGTATTTTCCAGATGGCTAGTGATGTTGAGCATTTTTTCATGTGTCTGTTAGCCATTTGTATGCCTTTTTTGGAGAAGTGTCTGTTCATGTCTTCTGCCCATTTTTTGACTGGATTATTAGTTTTTTGAGTGTTGAGTTTGAGAAGTTCTTTATAGATCTTGGATATCAGCCCTTTATCTGTAATGTCATTTGCAAATATCTTCTCCTATTCTGTGGGCTGCCTCTTAGTTTTGTTGACTGTTTCCTTTGCTGTGCAGAAGCTTTTTATCTTGACAAAATCCCAAAAGTTCATTTTTGCTTTTGTTTCACTTGCCTTTGGAGACATGTCTTGAAAGAAGTTACTGTGGCCAATGTCAAAGAGGTTACTGTCTACGCCCTCCTCTAGGATTTTGATGGATTCCTGTCTCACATTGAGGTCTTTCATCCATTTTGAGTTTATCTTTGTGTATGATATAAGGGAATGGTCCATTCCATTCTTCTATATGTAGCTATCCAATTTTCCCAGCACCACTTATTGAAGAGACTGTCTTTTTTCCATTGGATATTTTTTCCTGATTTGTCAAAGATTAGTTGACCATAGAGTTGAGGGTCTATTTCTGGAGTCTCTATTCTGTTCCATTAGTCTATGTGTCTGTTTTTGTGCCAATACCATGCTGTCTTGGTGATCACAGCTTTGTAATATAGCTTAAAGTTAGGCAACGTGATGCCCCAGCTTTGTTTTTCTTTTTCATCATTCCCTTGGTGATTTGGGGTCTTTTCTGGTTCCATACAAATTTTAGGATTTTTTGTTTCAGCTCTTTGAAAAATGTCAATGGTATTTTAATAGGGCTGGAATTGAAAGTGTAAATTGCTCTGGGCAGGATAGACATTTTAACCATGTTTATTCTTCCAATCCATGAGCATGGAGTATTTTTCCATCTTTTTGTGTCTTCCTCAATTTCTTTCATAAATGTTCTGTAGTTCCTAGAACATAGATGTTTTACCTCTTTAGTTAGGTTTATTCCTAGGTATCTTACGGTTTTTGTTGCTATTGTGAATAGAATTGATTCCTTAATTTCTCTTTCTACAGTTGCATTGATTCTGTATCCTGCCACATTACTGAATTGCTGTATGAGTTCTAGTAATTTGGGGGTGGAGTCTTTTGGGTTTTCCACATAAAGTATCATGTCATCTGAGAAGAGGGAGAGTTTGACTTCCTCTTTGCCAATTTGAATGCCTTTTATTTCTTTTTGTTGTCTGATTGCTGAGGCTAGGACTTCTAGTACTATGTTAAACAATAGTGGTGAGAATGGGCATCCCGGTCATGTTCCTGATCTTAAGGGAAAAGGAGAGCTTTTCCCCATTGATAATGATATTTGTTGTGGGCTTTTCATAGATGGTTTTTATGATATCAAGGAATGTTCCCTCTATCCTTATAGTCTGAAGAGTTTTAATCAGGGACGGATGTTGTATTTTGTCAAATGCTTTTTCTGCATCAGTTGAGAGGATCATATGGTTCTCTGTGGAGAGGTCTGATGTTATTCTGATGTTCCTCCTCTGTACTTAAGGAATCTCTTCCCCCTAACTGCCCTTAGGATGGTTTCCTTGGTTCTAAGATTTGTGAGTTTTACTATTACATGCCAGGGCATTGGTCTGTTTCCCTTGATCTTGGGAGGGGTCCTCTCTGCCTCTAGGACACAAATGCTTGTTCCATTCCCCAGATTAGGGAAGTTCTCAGCTACGATTTGCTCAAATATATCTTCTAGTCCTCTCTCTTTCTCCACCTCCTCAGGGATCCCCATAATTCTGACATTGCAACGTTTCATGGCATTGTTGATTTCTCTAAGTCTGTTCTCATGGATTCTAAGCTGTTTGTTGCAGGCCTCCTCCTGTTTGTTCCTTCCTTTCTATCACTGATTCACTAATTCATTCTTTTGCCTCATTTACCCTAGCTGTTAGAGTATCTAGTTTAGACTGCATCTCATTCATAGCATTTTTAAGTTCAGCCTGATTAGCTCTCATTTCTGCCCTTAGAGATTCTAAGGTTAATGGTTTTCTCAAGCCTAGCTATTGTCTTCATAATTGTTACCCTGAAGTCTGTTTCAGACATCTTGCTTATATCCATATCCATTAGGTCTGCGGGAGAAGCCATTGTCTCTGGTTCTTTTCTTTGTTGGGAGTTCCTCCTCCTAGTCATTCTGTTGAGTGGTGGTTGAGGGGGTGTACAGAGTCAAAAATATCAACCACAATCCAGGCAAGGTGCACCCTGGAAAGTGTGGAGCTATTGGAAGCCACCACCAAAAAAACTCAGCCAAATGAAACCCAAGAATAAGATTTATAAAGTTCAAAAAAAAAGGGGGGGGGGAGGAAGGGAGGGCTATAATCTCTCAATGTGGGCAAGGTAGGGTGTTTCAGTTCTTCCTAGGTGTATTTTTTTCTCTTTGTTAGAGAGCACTACTTCCCAGAGTTACAGGGAGATTAAAACTGGTATATATATAAAGGTAGTATTGAATAGGGAAAAAAGGCCTACATTAAAGCTTATATCTATATCTCTATATATCTATATATAGATAGATAGATAAAGAAAAAAAAGTATGTGTGAAAAAATACAAGTTAAAAAGTTACGATGGAATATGTTGTACTAAACATCTAGTTGAAATGATAAGTAGGTAAAAAGAAAAAACAGAAGAAACATGAGAAAGAATAAAAAAGAAAGTTGTATCTAAGAAATACACAGGCCGTGAGGCAACACCAGGAGCTCAATATACTCTTTCCGCTGGTGTGGGGGTTTTACAGTTTTATGGGGACTCTCGGGTTGTTCTCCTCTTACTCTTCCAGCTTGTCTTCTGGGGGAGGGGCCTGCCACGTTGTTTTTCAGTCAATCCCGCTGGGGAGGAGTTGCCCTATCAAGGGGCTGACTCCGTGGAAACCGGTTTTTTGGGCTTTTGTTCTCTGGAGGCTTTTCCGCCTTTGGGGAGGGTCAGAGCAAAGGAAAATGTCCGCACCCAGACCTCCGCCCCGAAGGAGAGAAGCCACAGTCAGCTCCTCTCTGAATCCTCCAGAACACACAGTCTCCCCCTCTGTGCCCCTGAAAACCGCAGCCTCCCGCAGGTGGTGCACACCCCCAGCAATCCCCCCAGCAGTGGACCCAGGCCCCTGCTTGTCTCTGCCCCCTGTGCCTCCAAAACCGCGAGGGATCCGGGTCTGCGCGGGCACTGGTGCGGGCAGTGGTGGCGGTGGGCCCCCCGGGTCTGCAGGCTCAGGTCCGTGTGAGGGGCTGCCTGGGTCCCGGCTTTTCCCCCTTAAGCCCCTGTGTTCCGTTGGAGCGCTCTTATCAGGCCCTTCCCGTCCAGCCCACAACGCTCTGCAAGCTATCGCTGGTCCCCAGGCGCAGGACGCTTTTGCATTGGAGTATTAGTTTCCAGTGGCCTTTGTACCTCTCAAATGATGATCCTCTGCCCCTGTAGAGATCCAGATGTATAATCTTACATCTCAGGCTGATTTCGTGGGTGTTCAGAATGGCTTGGTAGATATCTGGCTAACTTCAGGGGACCGACTGAAACAGAGTCCCCCACTCCTCCGCCGTCTTGCCCCTCTCTGTCGAAGGAATTCTTATTTCAGCTTACGAATTGATTGAGTCAGCCCTTCGAAGTCCTAAATATTTCTCTGCACTTTTATGAAAAAATGAATCCTGTTCTCTGCTGGAATTAAATGAGAGTGTGGGAAGGTGATGGTAATGGGTTGGGTTGGCCACAACAGGCTTCAAATGAAGAACTGCCTCACTAAACTGACTCAAGTGCAGGCTTTGAGTCTTGGCCTTGCTGATCCCAAAATTTGACTTTATTAATTTCCTCGAGATGATCAGTTCCTTGGTTATAGATTAATTAAAATTACAAGATTGAGATACATACCACAATGCAAAGTTATTAATTTATAGTGGAGCTTAATACTTGCCACTCACCAGAATACTTTCATCCCTTCTCCAGGGCACACTGTTTGCTGGTTATCAGGGCACCTGGGAAACCAAATAAGTCATGAGAAGATTGATGGGGAATTAGGACACAGAGAGGAATGTTTTACTCAGACCTATCCCAGTTAAGGTGGGAATAAGTGGAACCTTGTGTACAAGGAAGAGTAGTTGAGGCGTGAGGTGTAAGAGAGGAGAGGATTGTGGAACTTTAGCTAAACTAAGCCACAGATCACCAGAGGGGAGGAAGGCAAATCTCATGTGAAGTCCAGGAGTAGGTGTGTAAGAAACTTGAGTAATTGGGGTGCCTGGGTGGCTCAGTCGTTAAGCATCTGCCTAAGGTTCAGGTCATGATCCCAGAGTCCTGGGGTGGAGCCCTGCGTCAGGCTCCCTGCTCGGTGGGAAGCCTGCTTCTCCCTCTCCCACTACCCCTGCTTGTGTTCCCTCTCTCGCTGTGTCTTTCTCTGTCAAATAAATAAAATCTTAAAAAAAAAAAAAGAATCCTCCTTGAGTAATGGTGGTGGTTGTTTCGATAGACTTTCACAATGCATTCTAAATTGATGAGATCATTTGAGTAGTAACACGGAAATGGGGGGGGGGACCCAGAATGGGGGGGTGATTCATGGAGCATTAGGGAAATAACAAGTAGCCTGGTCATTTAAAAATGTATGGTGTATAGGAAGAAACAGTGAGATATAAGGCTACTGCTATAGATTGGTGCCAGGTCATGGAGAGCTGTGAGTTACATGTGTTAATGACATGCTCTGGTGTAAGAAGATAACTGATGACAGAAGAAAGCCATTGACAGAGGAGACGGTAGAGCCAGCAAAACCAGTTAGGATGTTATTTCCATAGTTGTAATTATAAAATGCTGGCTTCTGAGTAAGCGCTTCTCTTTAGAGTAGGTAGATCCAATTATTGTATCAGAAGTCAAAATCCAATTTCTTTTATTAAGTTCTTGCTATGTGCCAGTAATTGTTTCAAGACACTTTTAAGGGTTCTCTTGCTTCAATCTCACAGAAAGTTGAGATTATTATGATTATTATGATCATTTATCTTTTTTTATTATTAACATATGATGTATTATTTATTTCAGGGGTACAGGTCTGTGATTCATCAGTCTTACACAACACACAGCACTCACCACAACACATACCCTCCCCAATGTCCATCACCCCGCCACCCCACCCCTCCCACTCCCCACCACTCCAGCAACCCTCAGTTTGTTTCCTGAGATTAAGAATTCCTCATATCAGTGAGATCATATGGTAAGAAGTCTCTTATGGTTTGTCTTACTCTCTGGTTTCATCTTGTTTCATTTTTTCCTCTCTTCCCCTATGATCCTCTGCCTTGTTTCTCAAATTCCACATATCAGTGAGATCATATGATAATTGTCTTTCTCTGACTTATTTCGCTTAGCATAATACCCTCTAGTTCCTTTCAAGTTGTTGCAAGAGATTATTATTTTTTAAAATTTTTGTTCAATTTGTGTAAACTAATCAAACCAAACCAAACCAAACGTAACAGTTCACCCCTTTCTTCTACCCCCTATACCCTGCCTTTTGCAACTGCCAATCTATTCTCTGTATCTCTAAGCTTATGTGTGTGTTTAGATTCCACATATAAAAGAGATCATACACTATTTGTCTTTGTCTTACTTATTTCACTTGGCATAATGCCCTTGAGGTCCATCAGTGTTGTCGCGGATGGCCAGATTTCATTCTTTTTTATAGCTGAATAATATTCCATTGTATATATACCACAATTTCTTTATCCATTCATCCTTTGATAGACACTTAGGTTGTTTCCATGTCTTGGATATTGTAAATAAGGAGGCAATAAACGTGTGGGAGTATGTATTTTTTGATTCAGTGTTTATGTTTTCTTTGAATGAATGCCCAGAAGTGGAATTGCTGGATCATATGGTAGTTCTACTTTTAATTTTTTGAGGAAACTTCCATAGAGGTTACACCAATTTACGTTCCCACTAATAATGCACAAAAGTTCCCTTTTCTCCAAACCTCAACAAAACTTGTTATTTCTTGTCTTTTTGATGCTAGCCATTCTGATAGGTGTGAGGTGATATCTCGTGGTTTTGATTTGCATTTCCCTGATGATTGATGATGCTGAGCATCTCTCACATACCTTTTGGACATCTACACGTCTTCTTTGGGAAAATGTCTATTCAGATATTCTCCCTCCCCCCTTTTTAAAGGCTTATTTATTTATTTTAGAGAGAGAGAGTGAGCACAAGTAGTGGGGAGGGGCAGAGGGAGAGGGAGAGAATCTCAAGCAGACTCCCCACTGAGTGTGGAGCCTGATGCTGGGCTTGATCTCAAGACCTATGAGATCATGACCTGGGCCAAAACCAAGAGTCGGACACTTAACTGACTGAGCCACGCAGGTGCCACATCTTCTGCCCCCTTTTTAATTGAACCTTTTCTCCCCTATTGAATTGTATGGCTTCTTTATATATTTTGGATATTAACCCCTTACCAGACATATGGTTTACAATTATTTTTTCACATTAAATAGGTTGTCTTTTCATTTGTTGATGATTTCCTTTGTTGTGCAGAAACTTAAAAATTTTTTTTAAGTTTTTATTTAAATTCCAGTTGGGTAATATACAGTATAATATTAGTTTCAGGTGTACAATTTAGTGATTCAGCACTTCTATACAACACCTGGTGCTCATCATAACAAGTGCACTCCTTAATCCCCCTCACCTATTTCACCCATTCCCCCACCCACCTCCCTTCTGGTAACCATCAGTTTGTTCTCTATAGTTAAAAGTCTGTTTCTTAGTCTTTCTCTCTCTCTCTCTTTCCCTTTGCTTATTTGTTTTGTTTCTTAAATTCCATATATGAGTGAAATCATATGGTGTTTGTCTTTCTCTGACTGACTTATTTCACTTAGGATAGTACTCTGTAGCTCCATCCATGTTGTTGTAAATGGCAACATTTCATTCTTTTTTTAACAGCTGAATAATATTTCATTGTACGTATATACCACATCTTTATCCGTTCATCAATCAGTGGGCACTTTGGCTCTTTCCATAATTTGGCTATTGTTGATAATGCTGCTATAAACATTGGGGTACATGTATCCCTTTTAATTAGTACTTTTGTATTCTTTGGGTAAATACCTAGTAGTTCAATTGCTGGATTGTAGGGTAGCTCTATTTTTAACTTTTTGAGGAACCTCCATACTGTTTTCCACAATGGCTACACCAGTTTGCATTCCCACCAACAGTGCAAGGGAGTTCCTCTTTCTCCACATCCTCACTAACACCTGTTGTTTCTTGTTGATTTTAGTCATTCTGATAGATGTGAGGCGATATCTCATTGTAGTTTTGATTTGCATTTCTCTGATGATAAGTGATGTTGAGCATCTTTTTCATTTGTCTGTGTAGAAACTTTTAGTTTGGTATAGTCTCACTTGTTTATTTTTGCTTTTGTTGCTTTTGCTTTTGGTGTCAGATTAAAAAAATATCATCACCAAGACCTGTGTCAAGGAGCTTACTGTTTCTGTTATATGGTTTCTGGTCTTATTCAAGTCTTGAATCCAATTGGAGTTAATTTTTGTGTATGTTGTAAGGTAGTGGTCCAGTTTCATTCTTTTGCATATAGATGTCCAATTTTTCCAACATAATTTATTGATGAGACTGTCCTTTCCCCATTGTATATTCTTGACTTCTTCATTGTAAATTAACTGACCATATAGGCATGGGCTTATTTCCAGGCTTTCTCTTCTGTTCTATTATGTGTCTGTTTTTATGCCAATACCATAGTGTTTTAATTATAAAAGCTTTGTAATATAGTTTGAAATCAGGGAGTGTGATGCTTCCAGCTTTGTTCTTCTTTCTCAAGATTGTTTTGGCTATTTGGAGTTAGAAGGTTGAGATTATCCTAATTTCCAAATGAGGAAACTAAGTTTATAGAGATAAGTGCCTTGAACAGATCTCCTAACACTTTCTCTCTCATTAAGAATTGTGCCCATCCCTCACCTTCCAGGCCTGTATTCTATATGAAGGCCTATTGTGAGCCAGATCCTTGGAGATGGCATGGATATTTTGTAAAATGCCTTAAAGTAATGATTTAGCTCACTGTCTGTAGGGTACAGCCTCTCAATTCTCTGAGATGTAGTATAAGCCTGCTCTTAGGTACTGAGATGCCCGAAGGGTAACCTTTATGTAAAAATGGTTATCACAGTGTAACTTGGACACGGAAACCTGGGAGTTGGAGTTAATCTTGAAGAAACATCAGAGATTCTGTCTGAATGCCACAGAAGAAAATAACTGGACAATATTATAAGATCTATGGTGTTAGAAGTTCAATTTAACTCTGCATAGTTTTTCAGATACCATTAGAACTTAAGGATAAGCCTGAGTTACCTTGCAGAACTGTGACACAAATTATTTTTTTAAAGATTTTATTTATTTATTAGAGAGAGAGCATGCACTAGAAGCGGGGGAGAGAGAGTGCACGCAGGGGCAGGGGGAGAGGGAGAAGCAGACTCCCCTGAACAGGGAGCCCCAATGTGGAGCTCGAACCCAGGGCCTTGGGATCATGACCTGAGCCAAAGGCAGATGCTTAACCAACTGAGCCACCAGGTGCCCCGTGAATTGTGATACAAATTAGCAAAATTCCGTCTCATGGTTCTGGAGGGTTAGCAGCATGTTGTATGATATAAATAAGAGGTTTGGATAGGTTAAGGAGTGGGTTATAGAAAATACTTAGTAAAATGAATTAAAGATAAAGAAGGACCATAGCAGAAGTGATCTGGAGACACTTTATCATTTATTGCCTTTGAAGTTTGGAGAGTCAGTTAATCTTTGAGTCTCATTTTCCATATTTTTTAAGTGGGGACAATTTAATATTGCCTTTTTAAAACCTTATTGACCAGATTGTTTTCAGAACCAAATGAGATAAGGGATATGAAACTGTTTCATAATATATGAACAACCATTATAAGCCTTAGTTTATTAATCCATTCAGTATGGAGAGAATACATGTGGACTTTTGTAGGATATGCTTAGACTTCAAAAATTGGCAACTGTAATGTTGGTTATGATCCAGATCACTTAAGTAATGTGCAAAGGTGATCTCTGCCTGGTGTGCTATTGTCCTGCAAGGAAGGAGCCAACTATTTCCAGGGGGAGAATTGTACTGGAGTTGGAGCACTTTGAGGGTCCCAGCTTCATAAGGACCACTCTGCAGGCAGAATATTGAAGCCTGACCTTCCAGTCTTTCAGCTTCTGCAGGGTCCTTTCCACCTGTGCTCTAAGTCATGGGCTTAGGGGCCCTGTGTCTCTTCTGTTTCTTCTCAAGAGCAGTTAGTTTGGACAGAGTGCCTAAAATGTCCCAAAGACTGAGGGAAATAAATTGTTAGCCTAAGCTCACTTATCACAAATAAATAAGTTTTGACTCTAAATAGAGCAAACCTGGTTTGTTTGTTTGTTTGTTTGTTTGTTTTTGGTAATCTTTGCTTCTTTGTAAACTACAAGGTAATTGCAATTTATTGCAACCCCACTGGGTCTTTTACATATTCTTTCTCATTTAATTCTCTAAAAAATTCTATAAAATACGTCACTATAAATATTCCAACTGAATATTTAGATACTTTTCTTTGTAATTGAGATTTTGAAAGAGCTAAATAAGCATATTTGTATACACACACACACATACACACACACACAGAATTACAACAAAGTGACAACAACAGATACAGAGTAACACAGGAATGTTGCTTTGGCAGCTCAAACACCACCAACCAGTGTTACCATCAGTGATACTATTTTCCAAAATGGTAAACATTTCTTAGTAGCATTCTGAACAAAGGAAGTATAATTTCCCCTTGATTTGCGTGATAGTTCTTGAAATGTTTCATGAAAATTAAAACTGCAAAATAGATAATAAACATGTTTTACTTGCATAAATGGTATTGTGAACATCAAAAGTGTCCCCACAAATCTGTAAGGCTAAAGGCAAAAGGAACTGCACATGAATACTATAATTATAAAAGTTGTTTCCCATAGGGGTACAGGTTAACAATTCTGAAACCACTATACATGTATACTGGAATTTAACAAGAAACCCATCTCTCTGGAGTTTATTATCAATATGACTATCATCAATATTATTAATATAATTAATATCATCATCATTATTACAGTTATGAATTAGGCAGCAAATCAAATTACCTAGTGAAAATATTTCACACAAACCCCATGGCAAGTGAAACAATGTCCTTATCTATTCCTAAAAAGTATGTGTATTCCACCTTACCTTCAATTTTTTTAAGTGAGTAGAGAAGTAAGATATCAGAGCTTAAAGTTAGGGACTACCTCAGTAGGTTCTCAATGAGAATAATACCATCTCCTAGGGAGCAATTTGGAAATTCGTGGGGGCATTTTAAAACAATTTTTAAATAAAAATTTAACTTTAGAATAATTTTAGACTTGCAGTAAAGTTAATTTTCAGTAAAGGACATAACAACTAGGCAGAAGACAAACAAGGAAATAAAACACTTGAGCAACACCATACACAAACTAGACCTAATATCCATAGAATACTCTACCTAGCAATAGGAGACTCATACCTTCTTCTTAAGTGCACATGAAACATTCTCCATAATAGACATATACTAGGTCATAAAATAATCTCAATAAATTTAAAAGAATTAAAATCATACATAATATTTTTCTCTGGTCTCAGTGCAGTGAAATTAGAAATTTCACCCCATTGTTAATATAATAATTTTGAAGAAGAACAAAGTTTGAGGATTCATACTTCTTGATTTTAAGACTACTCTAAAGCTACGGTAACATGACAGGGTGGTATTGGCATAAGGATAGGCATTGAGATTAATGAATCAAATTGGAGAGCCCAGGAATAGACCCATGTATATGTGGTCAATTGAATTTTGATAAAAGTGCCAAGGTAATCCGAAGGGGGAAAAGATAGTCTTTTCAACAAATGGCTCTGAGACAACTGGATATCCATATGGAATAATATGAACTTCAATCCTCCTACCTGACACAATACAGAAAAAGTTAGCTGAAATAGATCATACCTTTTTTTTTTTTTTAAGATTTATTTATTTATTTTAGAGAGAGAGAGAGCAAGTGAGCATATGGCAGGGAGGGACAGAGGGAGAGAATGTTCAAGCAGACTTACCGCTGAGTGTGATGCCCAACTCGGGGCTCGATCTCACGACCCAGGTGATCATGACCTGAGCTGAAACCTGGCTTAACTGACTGAGCCACCCAGGGGCCTCCAAAATAGATCATACCTTAATGTGAAAGTGCAACACTACTATTCAAAGTATTGCATATTTAAGTAAGACACCATTTTCATCTCTCACATTGAGAAAGTTTATAATATTCTAATACCCAATATTTTTATTTTTTAATTAAATAAAGCACTCTCATATGCTACCTGGAATGGATGGAAGTGGGAATTAATCCAAACTTACTGGAGGGCAATTTGACATGCTTATTAAAAAAGATGTATCTACTGGAGTGTTTATATTTTCCATTGTTTGTAATAGCAAAGAATTGTAATAAATATGTTTAACACAAAATATTAGTTTAAATCTAACACAGTACAATATGTTTTTTAAAAGATTTTATTTTTATTTATTTGAGAGAGAGAGAGCTAGAGAGAGCCTGAGCGGGGGGGGGGAGAGGGAGAGGCAGACCCCCTGCTGAGCAGGGAGCCCGATGCGGGGCTCCATCCCAGGACTGTGGGATCATGACCTGAGCTGAAGGCAGATGCTTAACCAACTGCACCACCCAGGCGCCCCTTAACACAGTACAATATTAAGCAGTTTTTTGAAATGTTGATATAGGAGAATATTAATGACATGGGGAAATGTTTATATTAAATCAATTAGGAAAAGCAGTACTCAAAATATTATATATAATTTGAGATTATTTTAATCAAGAAGAAATGTGCAGTAAAGCAGACATATAAAGAAGAGTTGGTGGGGTGAGAGAGAGAGAGGTTACTATATCTAAATTAAACTTCTGGACAATGAGCTCATGAGTATTTTGTTCTCCGTGATTTTCTATATTTTTCATACAATAAATATGTATCAGTTTTGTAATCAGAAATGAAATTACAAAGGTCACTTAAAAATAGCGAAAGAAATTATAAAGGAGAGAATTTTTTTTAATTTTTTTTTTTTTTTAAGTAATCTCTGCATCCAATGTGGGGCTCAAACCTACAACCCTGAGATCAAGAGTTGCACACTCTACCAACTGAGCCAGCCAGGTGTCCCTATAAAGGAGAGAATTTTAAGGTGGCTGAAAAAATTCTAATGTAACACAGTTGGCTAATGAAACTCCCTTGTTTTTAAGATTAAATGCCTTAAACATCATTTAAACGGAATAAAAATGTAAGAATAAAATAGACATATTTTATTATTTATTTATTTATTTATTTATTTATTTATTTATTATTCTAATTTTTTTAGAGGGGGTAGGGCAGATGGAGAGGGAGAGAGAGAATCTTAGGCAGGTTCCACACCCCGTGCAGAGCCCGATATGGGGCTCGATCTCACAACCCTGAGATCATGACCTGGGCGGAAATCAAGAGTTGGACACTTAACCGACTGAGCCACCCAGGCACTTCTACTCCGTTTTTTAAAACTTAGTAATTTTATAATAGTTGATTCTTAGTCATCATGTCTCTCTTATAAATAACCTCTGTTCTCCTAGGAAGAGGGTGGTAATAACTCAAGGGAAGCTGAAGGGTTCATAATGTTGTATATTTATTCACCCTGTTAGGTCACAAAAGGCTACCAGGAAGCCTGTGCAGGATGTTATGTGGGCAACAGGAAGTTCTTCTGAGATTTAACAAATACATTTGGCTAAAGAAAATTCAAACAGGTGCACATCATGGCCAGCCTTATCCATTCGCTCATGTACACTCTGGATTACTGTAGCCAAGTCATTCTTAGATTGGTAATGATTTGTATCATCCAAATACATGTTTTTAATTCAATGATAAAATGGAAAAGAATGGTCTCCATTTTCTACTTTTAGTTTTTATTGATGGCAGTGTTGGGTTTTTAGACCAGTAAACTTAATTTTTAAGCAAGCATTTCTGGTTTGAATTTTTTCAGAGAAGATATAATGGCTTTTAGTGCTGTAGTATGTCCCAAACAATTTATGATGATGTATGGTCCCCCCCAGAAATATGATTGCCTCCAATATAATTCTTCTGTCTGCAGAAGAAGGGACAACAAAGTATTGCTCCTCTCCTCCAATAACAAGATTTTGGAATTAATGAAGTGCTTTATAGTGTATTACCTCATGATTCTTCCACTATCCCTTGGAGAAAGGCAGAGCAGGTATTATTAATCTGGTCTTTTCTGCGAAGAAACTGGAGCTCAGAGATTTTAGGCAAGTTTGCTGGAAGTTAAAAATGTCTAAGAACATGGTAACTAAGGTGGTGTTTAGAAAGGACATGGTTCTTGGGGCCAGATATATATAAATATGAATCCTGACCGTCATTTGGGAAAGTCACTCAGTCTTGCTGATAGTTTTCACGTAAGTAAAAAAGGGGTATTAATTCCTGTTTTAGAGGATTGTTATGAGACTTAAATGAGAATAATATATGTAGATTATCTAGAATTTAGGACGTTTCTCTAACAGCTGTCTCCATTCATTTCTCTTAAATATCTCTATATTCACTGAGACCCTTGCAGCTGACTATATTAAGTATGAAGCACAACTTACAGGATGGAATTGCTAGGCCATTTTTCAACTGTGTTTCCCAGAGTCACTTTGACTTTATTTTG
Source organism: Neomonachus schauinslandi (assembly GCF_002201575.2). NCBI lineage: Eukaryota > Metazoa > Chordata > Mammalia > Carnivora > Phocidae > Neomonachus > Neomonachus schauinslandi. The sequence continues at coordinate 89,614,511 of NC_058406.1, read as the reverse complement.
TGTGGGGCTGGTTCTTCCCATGCTCTAGATGAAATTTAGGGCAAGTCCTACAACTTCTCTGATTGCTTTCAGTTAACAAAATGTTCTTCAATAAAGTAATTGATATGTTTGGTGCAGTGTGGTCATCCCAACTTCAGTCTCGATTTAAAGGTCAATAACTTCTCCCTCTCCCTTTGCTTGGGCATGCTGTGATGAGAGAGCTGTGATGACCAGGCTGGGCCTGTTTCGTTTCTTCCCTCTTTTCCCCTTCTAGGATTTTTCTTGCTCTAGCCCCTGAGCCCCATCAGAGTCACCACGGAATAGAAAGGAGAGGAAAGGGCCAGGAGGTTGGTTCTTACGTGACTAACATACTGATAGGAGCTGCACCGAGTTCTCTGCCCTGCTATCTTTCTCTAATGGGGAGACTCCCCACCTCACCCAGTCACTAGGAAACTCTCTCCTGTAGTTTCTTGCTGGGTGTCGTGCATTCTCTCTGGCTGGTCACTTATGTTTCCTTCTTCCATCTCGACACAACTGATGGTGCCTCCACCTTTCTTTCCTGCTGAAGTTCATCTCTGAATTCAGACAGCCCTTCAGCCCTTTCAGTCAGGACCCGAGACAACACGGTCGTTCCCCGAGGCGGCCCTTGCACAGTGCACATCTGGTGCAGGGGAAACATTCAGACATTCTTTGTTTCCACAGACTGTGTAGCTGGCCTAAGGCAGCAGCCCCTCTTTCACTTTATTGGTGAGAACAGTTAGCAAACACTGTATAACCATAATCAGGTACCCGGTCCACTGTGTCCAGCACAGTCCACCAGGCCTCAAAATGCATAGACTTATTTCGAATTTCCAGGTAGTCTCACTGAGGCTCCTTGCTCTAAGCTGGAGGTGAGGGGTGCAGACCCCTTCCCCTAGGTGGAAGGTGAGGGTGGGTAGATGGGGGGGTCTCAGTGTGGCAGCAGCTCTCTCCAGATACCCTCTTCTAATCCAACCCCTTTGACCCTCAGTATGGGTGAGGGCTTCAAGGTCACAAAACTGACTTTCCACCACCACTTCCTTGGAAAATTCTGCATTATGGTCTTGCATATCATTTTGGAATAGGTTATGTGCTGTCTTGGTATCTTAATCTAAACTTCTATTTAACTGCCTGTTAATTTTGCATTACTTTATATAAAATTTGTGTTCCTATACGTTGCTTATGAATTTAGTTTTTGTTAATTGGATCTCATCTTGCCATTGACTTTAATAATAATTTCCGAGATGCTTTATTGTTTTTATCTGACTTGTTTTCAAGTGGAACTGACTTTTGGACATTTGACAAAGAATCTAATGTACTGAAACCCAAGTTAAGTTTAATAAAGAAAATCTATCTGTATGTCTACATCCCCTTCCAGAAAATGCCCTTCTCCCCTTTCTTTTTATCTGGACTCACTGGGAACTGCAGGGCACTGACAGAATCCTGGGCCTGTGGATTGTCCCAGAGGTGAGCACCTAACCTCACGAGGAGTCCCTCATGAAGATTTGGAGAGCTTAGTACCAGAAAGAGTGTTGAGAAAGGCTCTCTCTGGTGCCTGAGGTAGTATGACATAAAACCGGGAGCTTTCTGCCATGCCTCGAAAACTGTGTGCTGTGGGAAAAGATGAAAGCAGGAGCACAGATAGGAGCAGAGACATGAGAGAGAACCTTGAGGCTCTTCCAGTTCATGGCTCTTGTTTCACCCGAGTTCCAGATGCAGTCCTTCTCTTTCTGCCTTAGTTAAATCAAATTGGATTTCTGGCCTTTGGGCTCTTCAAATGCTATCTCCTGATAGCCCACTAAGGTTTCTTAAAAAAAATTTTTTTTGAAAACAGAAAATATAAAAATTAGATTTTAATACGACTACAAATTTACTGCACACACACACGTAATATAGTGCCTTACGCAGTCAACATCTAGAAGATGTTTGAAGCTGTGTAGATATTTAAAAAAATTTTTTTAATTTTTATTTTTTAAAGATTTTGTTTATTTATTTGACAGAGAGAGACACAGCGAGAGAGGAAACACAAGCAAGGGGAGTGGGAGAAGGAGAAGCAGACTCCCCGCCGAGCAGGGAGCCCAATGCGGGGCCTGATCCCAGGACCCTGGGATCATGACCTGAGCTGAAGGCAGATGCTTAAAGAGTGAGCCACCCAGGCACCCCGAAGCTGTGTAGACGTTTAAAGGAGGGTGGGTTAATTAAAATCGACAACAGTAGCAAGAATCAGTACTTTAAGAACCTTAAAAAATGGCACACTTTGACAACAGAAGGTTTCAAGGGTTACAAAAAGAACTTTAACCATCTCATGGCCTTTTTTGGAGCACAAAGTTACATTATTTACTTCAGGGCTTAAATAGATGACTGAGTCACTGAGCAACCATTCACAGGGATTGTAAAGTTCCTGATTTGGAAGAAACTTTGATTTTGTTATTGAGAGAAGTGTGCTGATGTGATGCATTGTTTTTGCAATATATAAAACAACTCTCAAAGATAAATGTATTACATTTCTTCTGTTGATGTACTTTAGTTTTGTTAGATTGCACCACGAATGAATATGGACAGAATATTTTTTAAGTGGAAAAAAAGTATGCTGTTACACCCCGGTTTTAAATAATATTTTAGTTTGTATCTTTTAGTGCAGTTTAGGGATCCATAACTATATTGATGACTAAAGAGTAAAGACCCACCTATCTTCTTTCTTCTGATCCCCTCCTGCCTGCACTGCCCCCTCCTTGCTTCTAGTTGGCACCGACCACCCTTTATCTTTAGGTTACAGCACCCTCTAGTGAGTTGTTAGCAACATTACATTGTGGCCATTTTCCCCAATAGTGGCGGCTTTTCCTTCAGAAGGAGAGTAACACTTTGAAAATGTACTGAAGAGATGAACTTTCTGCAAATTGAATTGCTCTCAAACTCTTTGAAACTTATTACAAAGATACAGGTACAGCCACATTACTATAAAGAAGTGATGGTAAGTTTGAAGACACTGTGAAGACATAAGTGGACAAATTTTAACGTAAAAGACATTCAAAATTTGAATATATGTAGCAAAAAGGCATGAAAGAAAAAAAAACAGCAAAAACTTCTGTTTTAAAATGAGTGATGAACACAATAGCCAAACTGTAGAAAGAGCCGAGATGTCCATCGATAGATGAATGGATAAAGAAGATGTGGTCCATATATACAATGGAATATTATTCAGCCATCGGAAAGGATGAATACTTGCCATTTACATCGACATGGATGGAACTGGAGGGGATTATGCTAAGTGAAATAAGTCAAGCAGAGAAAGACAATTATATGGTTTCACTCATATGTGGAACATAAGGAATAGCACGGAGGACATTAGGAGAAGGAAGGGAAAACTGGGAAGAAATCAGAGAGGGAGACAAACCATGAGAGAGAGACTCTTGACTCTGGGAAACAAACAGGGCTACGGAAGGGAAGGAGGTTGGGGGGATGGGGTAACTGGGCGATGGGTGTTATGGAGGGCACATGTAGTGATGAGCACTGGGTGTTATATGCAACAGATGAATTACTGAACACTACATCTGAAACTAATGATGTACTATATGTTGGCTAATTGAATCTAAATTAAAAAAATGAGTGATGAACACCTTAAAATGGGAAAATTTGCATTATAAATTTCTGCACAGCATAACTTTAAAAATGGATGTTTTCTTATTTTATAGATAACTTTTTTGTTTTTTCCTTGTTTTATAGATTCTTAATTTTATTGTTATTTTTACTTGTTTTATAGATTCTTAATTTTATTGTTATTTATACAACCCAGACTTTTTCTAGCTATAGAACCCTGGACGTATGATTCAGTTATTTTCTTATCTTATAGATTCTTAATTTTATTGTTATTTATACAACCCAGACTTTTTCTAGCTATAGAACCCTGGAGGTATGATTCAGTTATTTTCTTATCTTATAGATTCTTAATTTTATTGTTATTTATACAATAATTTTTTGTTCTATAGATTCTTAATTTTATTATTATTTATACAACCCAAACTTCTAGCTACACAACCCTGGAAGTATGATTCAGTTATATTCTCTCTCCTTTGACTAAATTGTATGCTCTATGAGAACAAAGACCCCTTTATATTTCTATATCCAAAAATATTTAAAACCATGCATTCACATCAATACCACTAATTCAAAAGCAATGCTCTAGAGTTCATTCTAGTTGTCCCCGTCGCATATTAGTAACTCATTTCTCTGACAGCAAGAAGCCTAGCTCTCTTTATCCTCAATATATTTATTTATTTGCTCAAGCCCCTTGTATGTAACCAACCTCCCAACTCATTAGGCTGCTGCCTTGCTCAGCCAATTTTTTTCTCTGAGCTTTAACCCATGGTGGGCAGCTTTCCTCAAGCTGGCCCAATGGCTTTTGACTGGTGATGAAGGAAGGAAGGGAGAATGGAAGGGAGAGAGGGGAGAGACATGGATGTAGGCTTTACAAGCAAAAATATAGGTATAGGATTTTGACCCAATTCTCATGATTACTGATTCTTCAATAAATGTGCAAACTTTTTTCATTTTAAATTTATCAGTCTTCAGAACAAAATTTACACAAATTTTCACAAACAAGACATTTTTTTAAAAGATCTTATTTGAGTGCACCTGGGTGGCTCAGTGGTTAAGCGTCTGCCTTCGGCTCAGGTCATGATCCCAGAGTCCTGGAATCGAGCCCCGCATCGGGCTCCCTGCTCGGCGGGAAGCCTGCTTCTCCCTCTCCCACTTCCCCTGCTTGTGTTCCCTCTCTCTCTGTGTCTCTCTCTCTGTCAAATAAATAAATAAAATCTTTAAACTAAAAAAAAAAAGATTTTATTTGAGAGAGAGCGAGAGAGAGCACGAGCAATGGGGGAGAGGCAGAGGGAGACGGAAAAGCAGACTCTCCGCCGAGCAGGGAGCCTGACATGGGGCTCCATACCAGGGCCCTGGTATCAAGACCTGAGCCTAAGGCAGACGCTTAGCCTAGTGAGCCACCTAGTTGTCCCAACCGAAGACATTTTAACAGTTTTTGATATAATTATTTCCAAAGTGGTGAGGCATATGGTTTTGAAGCCAGTTTGAACTTGACACAACTGTTTTGGAATGGGAAGTATTTACATGATTTAGTTATAAAGACAAACTTTCAGTAATTAAGTGCCATGTTTTTATGATTGTCTACATTTACTTTTGGGGAGATTAAGAATAGTGGATAGGCTGAGCAAGAGACAGAATTCACCTTGTTATCTGGACTTCTGATTGATTATTGTCTTTCTAAAGATTACTAGGATATTCAAGTTTAAAATTCATTGTATGATAAAACTATCTTTCTAGTGATGGTGATGGCTTTATATTAAGTCAATCAAATTCTCTCACATAGCCCCCTTTGTAATTGCTTAAATTTGAGAAAGCGGTGACCAGGAATTTGACATAGAGGTCCTTGTGGAGAGATTGAGACTTTGGTCTTATTAGCACCACACAATAACTACAGGGTCCAGTAGATAAAAAAAGGTAAACTTGTGAACATCTAGAATGATCATTTAAGTGGATTCTTTCTAACAACAAGGTGTTCAAAGCAGGTGCTGAAAGAGGTCTTTGAAGACCAATATAGATGGAATTGATAAAGTTTGAAGGTTGTCCCAATGGAAGATGGTAGTACTTAAAACAGCTAGAAACTGGGAAAAATAGATGCAAGCTGAACTGGGCTGAACCCTAACTTCTGTCCTGACTACGGAAATGAATTGGGTTAAGGAAATCTGAGTGAGTTCAGGGTTTCTCCTCTTGACCTCTGCAGGAACCACTGGTCTTTGGGAATTATTAACATAGAAATGGGTAGGGATGCCCTCTCTCATGCAGATGTTTAAATGTCTATGTAAAGTTTTATTCTCTCATGCAGGAAGTTTCTGTTGTTGATTTTACTTTTATTCTGTATGGTAACAGTGTTTTCTTAATCCACTGTGGACATTTTACTATTGTAAAATACAGTAAAAATGATTTATTAGAAAAGTGAAATTAAAAAGACAATCCATGAGTTATTATCAGATTCAGCAAACAAAAGCACTCCATCAAAACTGCTATAAAGTTTCTAAAGGCTTCTAAATCTTTGATTTAGCTTGTTGTGAACAAGTAACGGCTTTCAGTCTGGCACTAGAGTGCAAACCATGCTTTGAGTGGTATTACTTTTTACTGACAGAGCGTCTCAAACTTTAATGTAGGAAAGGATCACCTGGGGCTCTTGCATAAGTGCAACTCTGGGGTGGTCCTGAGACTATTTCCTAAAAAGCTCCCAAGTGGTACTGATGCAGCTGGTCTGCAACCATAGTTTTGTGTTAACACGTCATAAACTATTTTGATTTTCACACTGCTACTTTGAACTAAGAATTCTTATTCTATTTTACTCATGTTTAAGTCGGGTACTAATTAAAATCAGATTTATTGAGGTATAATTTCCACAGAGTAAAATTAAACCTTTTTTAATGTACAGTGGTGTGCATTTTAACAAAGTCATAGTTGTCTAACCACCACCATAATCAAAACCTAAACAGTTCCATCACCCCCCAAAGCTCCCTTATGCTCTTACATAGTCAACACCTCCCACCCCGCAGCCCCTGGCAACCACTGGTCTGTTTTCTGTCCCTATAGTTTTGCCTTTTCCAGAATGTCATGTAGTGTATTGTATAGTAGTTTATTCCTTTTTATCACTGAGTGGTGGACCATTCTATGAATGCAACACAGGTTGCTTATCCATTCACCCATTTAAGGATGTTTTGCTTGGGTTTTGGTGATCATGAATAAAGCTGCTATAATCTTTCTTGTACAAGTTTTTGTGTGAACATAAGTTTTCTCAGTCAAAATTTTGACAGGCAATTCCTGTAATTACCAAAAAACCCCCCAAAACCCCCCCAAAACAAAAAAAACCCAAAAAACCATTCAAGTGTGGGATGACTATTTCAAGCAGCCTCTCTTCGAGTACAGAGTATCCACAGGGGAGGTTAAAAGAGGTTTTTAAGGACAGATAAAATTTGATGACGTTGGAAGGCTTTTCCAAGGAAGAGGATAATTCTTAAGACTGGAAATCGGAAGTAATATAAAGAAATAAATTGGCCTCACAGTGATTTAACTAAACAGTCCTCAATTTACAAACTCTAGATTCACATATGTCTTAAATATATAAAACGGTATGAGGGGAAGTAAACTCAGGGTTTGAGTTCCTGGGCTTTGTTGGAAGAACTAGTGTTTGTTTAGTGATTCAGAGGATGTGGGGAGAGCCTTACAAGTACCCAGTTGTATCTCCTGTAGATAAAGGAATACAATGACAGTTTCCGTTAAGCAGCAGTGAATGAACAGAATTATTACAGTTAATGATATCTCATTTGGCACTTGTGAGTAATAAGACCTTTCGCATACAATATACAACCTCGTTATGAGGCAGATAGTCATACTCTCATCTTACTGACAAGAAGCTACTCAGAGAGGCTATGCCACATTTCCAAGTTTACAGAGCGGAAGGATTAGGACCCTGGCATTTTCGATTTCCAATGTTCCTTGTCTTATTCCACGTTATGAAGTAAGCCCTAAGGTTGTAACTGCATCCATCCTGAGAGAGAGGGGCCTGAGGTTTTGCTGGCAAGTGCTGTTGGCAAATGCTGTGATTTATCCGGGGTCAGATCATACTAAGCGGTAGAGCAAAGTAGTCCCACTTTTTACCACTTCCTACCTGGATGAACCTTGATCTTTTCTGCCAAAGAGCCTTGAGTTTCTCTTACCCCCAGTTTTATTGAGGCATAACTGACATGTAATATTGTATTGGTTTTAGGTGTTCCTTTTGTTTTTTAAATTGCTTTCAGATTTAACTCCTCTGCTTTTTTTTTTTTAAAGATTTTATTTATTTATTTGAGAGAGAATGAGAGAGAGCACATGAGAGGGGGGAGGGTCAGAGGGAGAAGCAGACTCCCTGCCGAGCAGGGAGCCCGATGCGGGACTCGATCCCGGGACTCCAGGATCATGACCTGAGCCGAAGGCAGTCGCTTAACCAACTGAGCCACCCAGGCGTCCTAACTCCTCTGCTTCTTAAAGCAGAATTCCCATCCCAGGTGCGCAAGCTCTCAACTGCCTCATTTTTGTCAATAGAAAACAGGCCCAGAGATGTATAATATCTGTGGAGCCTCAGGAAAAAGTCCGAGATCTGTGTCGCCCGACATGTCCCAATTTCCGTGCAGTGAGAACTGACTACCTGTGGGCAGTGTGCAAAGCCTCCAAGCTGTTAGGGTAAGGGGCCCTGAAGTTGAGTAACCTGAGCTTCGAACTGTCCTCTCCCCCATTCCCCAAAACTTAACTAGCGGATGCCCAAACCCAAGGCCTCTGGGGGGCTTGCTCCTCGACCCTGCGCCTCTGACAGTTCGACTGGGAAGGAGCAGAACTCAGTCCCCGAGTCCCACCGCTCCTCCGGAGACCCAGCCGCAGCCCTTTCACTTCCTGCGCGTTCCAGGCGGTGCCAGGCCCGCCCCTCCACGCCTCTCGGGGAGGCCGGCGCCCGGCGAGCTCCTCCCCGAGTAGCAGCGGGAGCGGCCACTCCCTGCGCGCCAAGCCGGGCTGGGCCGGGGTCTCTGCTCCTTCTCCTTGCACGCCGCGGGCCCCTCGAAGCCAGGCGGCGGCCGTCGCGGGGGTCTTCGACGCGCCCGGCAGTGCTCGTCCCCGTGACTCCCCTGGGCTGGGCCGTCCCGCGCCTTCCGCACCATGCTACGCTGGCTGCCGGGCTTCGTGCTGCCCGCGGCGGCCTGCCAGGACGCGGAGCCGCGGACGCGCTACGAGACCCTCTTCCAGAGGCTGGACCACAACAAGGACGGTGTGGTGGACATCGGCGAGCTGCAGGAGGGGCTCAAGAGCCTGGGCGTCCCCCTGGGCCAGGACGCCGAGGAGGTGGGTCGCTGCGGGGCGCGGCTGGAGGGCCGGGAGGGCTGCGGAGATTCTGGGCGCGGGCTGCAGGAAGGCGGAACTGTGGCTTCCAGCCCGCGAAGGGGTTCCGAAGCTCGGGAATGGGGCGCGGGGCCAGTTACCCCCGGAGCCGATGCGCGTCAACACCTGAAAGCCTACTGGTATTTTTCCGAATGAAATTAGTGCGGTGAACACTGTGGTCCACTGTAACAACTTAAAAAACGCTGTTCCATAGTACCTTTGGTCTGAATGCATCCCGGGTCCTTCACCTGCCTTTTTGCAAAATTTAATAAAAAAAAATTTTGTTTAACTCTCAGCTTTTGCAAGCATTTAATCAAGGTTTTGTTTGTTTGGCTTTGTTTTCTTTTGTTTTAAGCTCTCAGACTTAAGTGGGCCCCACTTTGCATCTCTTAGGAGCTCCTTTGTTATACACCAGCTAGTTTTGTCTAGTGTTTCAGAACTTTTGAAAACCAATCCTATGTATGTTTCCTCCAACTTCCTGTTGAGGAGAGGCAACATTCCATGCTTTAAGACCTTCCTTAATGTCCTAAGTACATAAATTGATGTAAAGGATTGGCCGGTCGCTGAGCAGTTTCAACTTCTCTGAGTCATTTTAATTGTGTCTCTGAAGTTCAGCCCCTTTGGCAGGGTGGAGATACTTGGAACCTCTCCAACCCCTCTGAAACATAAGAGGTTCCTATCCTGAGAGGGAAGGTGATTAAACGCTTAAGAGCCAGCAACTGTTTCACAGTTATATTTTAAGCTACTCGTTCAATGTCTTTAGTAGTTACACGTCCCTTTGGTTTATTTATTATGTCTTATTGAGTCAGATTTAGTAAGTTACAATTTTTAGAAAACTGTTTATTTTGTCCAAGGTTCATAATATTCACTTAGGATTTTTAGAAAGTTCTGACTATATGCATAGTTATATGCTCTTTCATTTCTGATATCGAGCTCCACCCCCCCCACTTCAATCTTGCCAAAGATTTGTCTATTTTATTTATACGTTGAAAGAATCAACTTTTGGTACTTTATGCTGATGGTCTCTTTTCAGTTTTTTCTTATTAATTTCTGTGTATTTCCTTCTATTTTGGGTTTACTCATTTGCTCTTTTTCTAATTTTTTTAGTTGAATGCTTGATTCCTTAATTTTGAGCTACAATATCCCTTTAATCACTTTTTTTTCTTTAAATTCATTAGCCAACATATAGTACATCATTAGTTTTTGGTATGGTGTTCAATGATTCATTAGTTGCATATAACACCCAGTGCTTATCACATCACATGCCCTCCTTAATTCCCATCATCCAGTTACCCCATCCCCCCATCTACCTCCCCCCTTTAATCACTTCTTTAGCTGCATCCCACAAGTTTGTATTTTTGTTTAGTTCCAAGTATTTTCTAATTTCTAATGTGATTTCATCTTTGACCCAGTAATTATTTAAATGCGTGCTTTAAATTTCCAAAGACTTCCTTTTTCAGTTGGTTCTTTGAAAATATGAATAAAATAGACAAGCCTCTGGCAAGGTTGATTAAGAAAATATGAACTCAAAATCAGGAATAAAAAATGTGTTTAATTTTCCAAAATTTATATATGAACAAATTATAAAGTAAGTTGTATAAAATCATGTGTGTGCAAACATACAATAGGATGGCATATATTTATCACTGTCATATATATGTATTTTATACATGCATATATACGTATATAACTTCTTGTGCTTTTGCTAGATGTTATTAACTAATCCCAGGACTCCTGACTGGTACCTTCTTCAATAAAAGATTGCTAATGATTATTTATGGATGATAGGAGTTAAATTACTTTTTTACTTTTTTCTTTACAATTTTTGTATTATTTCAATTTTTTAAAAAATAATTGTATATTATTATGATTAGGGGAAAAAAGAGGTTTTTGTTTTCATTTTTGTTTTGTTTTTATAAATATCACCTCCTCTGAGATGAGTCTTTCCAGACCACCCTCTATGGAAGAGTTGATCACACCCTACTATGTGTAGGTCCTTGGTCTCACATGTCACTACTATTATAATTTTCAAAAGGTGTTATTTTTAGTTATTGACTGTGCCCTCCACTAGGACCAAGCATCTTGAAGATGAGGTCATGTCTTAGTCATTTAAGCACAGTAATACAAAAAGATTTAGGGCTGTGATTTGAAACAGCCTAAATAAGGCAGTGGCTCGTTTGAGATAATTATAGGAAAAAAGAGATAAAATTTAATTGTAAAGCAGTTGTTAGTGCTTGTATTTCCAGCATGTATAGGACAAGATGACCAAAAATCCTCCTACTGCAAGATATCAAGAAATGCTGGCTAAAATAAGATAAGCATTTTTTAATGAAAACTTTTTTTTAAGAGCAATTTTAAGTTTGAGAAGAAGGTACAGAGATTTCCCATAGACCATCTGCCCTTGCATATCACGTACACAGCCTTCCCCACTGTCAACATCGCTCAACCAAATGGTACTTTTTTTAACCAAGGGTGAACCTACATTGACACATCATTATCACCCAAAGCCCATAGTTTACCTGAGGATTCACTCATGATGTTGTATATTCTCTGGGTTTGGACAAATGTGTAATGACATGTATCCATCATTATAATATCATACAGAAGATTTTCACTGCCCTAAAAATCCTGTGCTCTGCCTATTCATCCCTGCTCCCACTGCTGATCTTTTTATTGGCTCCATAGTTTTGCCAGATAAAACATCTTTTTACATGCATAATAAGAAAAAGCTAATCAAACTGTCTGGGTTTAAATCTTGGTTCTGCTGCTTACTAGTTAACTTTGGACAATTTTCTTTCACTCTCTTTTTTTAATTGAAGCATAGTTGACGCACAGCATTACATTAGTTTCAGGTGTACAGCATAGGGATTCGACAACCCTGTAGGTTCTGCTGTGCTAACCACAAGTGCAGCTCCCATCTGTCACCATACAATGCTATTACAGTGCCACCGACTATATTCCCTATGCTGGGCCTTTTATCCCTGTGACTTATTCTGTAACTGGAAGCCTGTACGTCCCACTCCCTTCACCCATTTTGCCTGTATCCCCACCCCTCTCTGGACAATTTTCTTAATCTCTCTAGCCCCAGTTTCCTCAGCGGTGGCAGAGACAACACTAGTACCTATCTCAAAGGGTTATTATGGAGAATAAATGAATTAAAATATGTAAAGTACTTAGAAAAATGCCTGGTAACCTAATAAGGACTCTGCCACTTGGGTGGTGAGTGAGCCAGCTTCCAAATCCCATGTTACCACCTCTTTTTTTTTTTTAAGATTTTATTTATTTATTAGAGAATGAGAGAGAGAGCACATGAGAGGGGGGAGGGTCAGAGGGAGAAGCAGACTCCCTGCCGAGC